>NC_056728.1:927650432-927805432 GCF_019279795.1 Protopterus annectens
GCCAGGTACTGTTGCACAGTTGCTGGCTGAGCACTGATACCTGGCCATTTACATGTGTATCCACCAATAGACAGACAGACATGCTATATATGTGAGATATGTTGTATCATAACAGTCGAGTAGCATGTGTAGTATGTGTGCCAAATTCTGCTGACATCAGGTTATTTTCTTTTTCAGGTACATGGCTCACCCGCGTAATCCCGCTTACTCCACAGCTGAGGATGAGGAGATACACCAGAGCCTGGTGCGGGATTATGCAATACTCTTTTCCCGCACCAGCCAGAATCAGCAGGAGAGGGCTGCACTGTGGAAAGACCTAGTCCGTCGGGTAAATGACGTAGGCACGCATAATAGGACATATGAGCAGGTACGACATCACTGCAGTGATTTAATCAGAAATGTCCGTCAGCGTGCGTCTGATATCCACAGGCAACAGTTCGCCACAGGTGATGGGGTGGCTACACATCCCCCACTCACCAGACTGGAGGGACTACTTATGAGTGTAGTGGCTCCAGTCCGCCAGCAACAACAGCAGCAGCAGACATGCATTATGATGGAGGCTGGAGCTACGCAGCAGCAAGACAGTGAGCGTGCAGGTAATATGCCATATGTATAGTTGACTGTTGTGTACACTGGTAGTTAATGCATGTGTGAGGTGTGTCCTTGGTTTGTAGCTGTCACCATAGTATTTAATGTGCAAGTGTGATATCCTCAATATTAGCAGCTGACCTGTGAAAGGCGACTGTTGTACTACTGACCTGTATCATACTCTGTAACAATGGCACAGTTGTGCCCACTGACATTAGTTTCTTCACGTCTGCAGGTCCCTCCGGTGTAAAAGCAATGCAGCCTATCCATGCTGGTGAGTGTGTATTAACAATACCTGTAATAGTCTTGATAGTAATAGTAATATTAGGCTCACTTAGTAGTGCTCTTTGTATGCAAGTAGGTGTGTCTGTGTGTTGATATCACACATACTGAGTACTGTACAATTGTGTGCAACTGTGTGCATGTGTACGTGTGCATGTGTGCATGGGTGCACCTGTGTGCATGTGCGCACCTGTGCATGTGTGCATGTGCGCACCTGTGCATGTAATGGATGTGTGCATCACTGGTAATGTGTAGACATTGTAAACTGTGTTTCCTGTTTCCCTCCCACAGGTTCTGGTGCTGCTCTGGTGTCATGCAGCAGGGAACCTGAATCAGGTGCCATGGGTACTGATGATGATGACATCTGTGTAATGGCACAGGAAGGTATGCCAGGGTCTGCCATTGGTCAGCCGATTGACAGTACACAGCTGTCGACCCCATCAATGCGCACAGTTATCCTGCCAATAACACCCTTTGTCACCAATGTCCCTAGGTGATGGACAGCATACGGTGGGCATTGACCAGGGTAATGTGGTATCTGTGGCACATGCCTCCCCACACAGCAGCCATGGGCATGGCCCAGAGATGGTACCACACAGATGTCCAGGGGTTCTCGTGGGAGCATCCGTGGGTGTACTGCCCCTGTCAGACGTGCCCACAGAGGTCTTACAACCTCAGCTATGTTTCGGGCTGTCATGCAGGCACTGTCACGTATGGAACGGTACACCAGACCAGGGTCTGAGGGAGCTGACAGCATGTCACACAGCCATAACTGACAGTATGCGTGACATTACGGCTGCCATCCGTAATGTCACCGATGTCCTAGACAGACGTTGTGGGGACATATTAGACTGGTTCCCCAACTACATGTCCATGAGCCAGGGCGATGGTGGACGGTTGAGGCATTGACGTGGGCGTATGCCAGCAGCAGCTTGCAGTCATCGCGGACGACAACAGGGCCGCGGCCGCCCCTATAGTGCCAGCAGCAGCCCCAGCAATGCTGGGTCTGTGCTGTCATCAGACCGCCCCAGGAGACCACGTGCACGTGGCTCTGGCCAGGCCCGACAGGGATCTGTGTCCAGTCAACGAACACCTGCTTCTGATGACAGTACCCAGTCTGGGTTGGTACCGGATACGGTCCGTAGCACCCCTGCAAGGCACAGGTACCATGTCCGTGGCCAGAGACACTGATCTGTATGACCTGGCAGGTACAGTCTGTGGCTGTCCACAAACACCAGTATATGGCAGCCATGAGGTGGAACTGTGTGCATCCATACACACATGCGAATTGACAACACCTAGGGCTACCGCATACACGCACACACTGCATCAACATTGCCCCATCTTGTACTGCTGTCCCTCACCAACACACATTCACATACATGTCAATCGGTGGCTGACTGAGGCATACCAAGTTCACACCCTGTGCATATGATGAAACTGTACCACCTCCTGCAATCTGTAACATCAGTGCAGGTAAAGGTTAACATGTTGCTGATGCAGAGGGTGACTACATAGACGTGTAGTAATAGTATCATGTTGTTAACAGTACTGTGTGCTGAATTAATTGTGGGTGTATCACAGCATGCCTGATGCAGTAAGGGTGTGATTGTCATGTACTGTTGTCTACACCCTTGGTAAGTACCATAGTGTATCATCTGCACATGTTGGCATACTGGTGGTAAGGATGTCAACAGAAGGCTACATACATAGGTAGCACAGGGGATAAGGTAATGAATGTATTAATACGGAATGATGGACATGTAAACTGCAAGTGGCATGTTGCCCACACTGGACTCTGCAATGCGGATGTTTGAGGATGTTGATATGTGTGCAGTACTGCACGACTGGTACAGGACACACAGGAGCACCCTAGCACTGCAAGCTCACATCTCATACCATGCTAGACAGCCCCAACACACAAAACTAACTGTCACAGGAGGGAGAGTCCCCATACATGTCAAGGATACTGAGGTGGCAGGCCAGGTAGCACACATCCTACTACGTATGGAACCACTGAGTGAAGGCTCAGTGTCTGTTATTTGACATGTGTATAACTGCAGGTATGAGCACATGGGTTTCCATCCAGTTATTGTACATCCTGACAGTACATTGTCTGTACACTTGTGTGCACTGAGACTGGACCCTAGCCGTCTGACCTGTGCATTTCCATGTACATGTGCATAGTGCCTGTATATTTGCAGTGTTACCTACTGGAAGTGGTACAGCTTGTTTGTTGTACAATGGACTACATGCAGCCCTGCTTTGTTTACATGCATGTTTGCTTGCAATTACCCTGGAATACTGATCCCACCTGCAATGCATAGTTACAGAGCTTCTGTGGACTCCTAGTGACATCTGCATAGCTTACTATATGTATGTCCATGTCTCACTTGACAGAATGTCACTGTTTGTCCTGTTCACATGTACGTTGCCTGTGACACATTGCATATGACTTACCTGCATTTGTCCACGTGAGCAGTCATATATGCTACTGCTAACTAATCACAGGCACTACACCCTCACATATTCATCTTCTGTTGAACCAACTGCTTCGCTAGGGACGGCTTGCACCTATCACCCCTGGGCTTTCAGATATTGGCAAAGGCTGTTGCTACCCCCATAGTGCCTATGTTAGGCAAGACTCAAATGACAAACCCACCTTCATAGGTATCACAAGGGATAAGAAACTAAGAGTAATGCTACCCAACGCCAGAAGTCTAAACCTCAAGATGCATGCACCCAAAACTCTCCTTGGCATGGAGAACATCGATATCTGTGCAGTAACAGATGCCTGGTTCAGGGCTACCGAGAGCACCCCAGCACTACCAGGTTATACCTCATACCATGCTTTTCAGCCCCAAAACTTGGAAGAACCACAAATGGAGGGGGAGTATTGATATTCATCAAAGATACCCACACCTCCAGGTTGGTGGCAAAGCACCAAGCATCAGAGACTATCCATGTGCAACTAACAATGGGTAAAACTGCCTTCTAGGTTATAGCCTGCTACAGACCACCCTCCCAAACCCAAGAACTGCACTCAGCCGTCCTGTGAAAAGTGGAAATATGAAGGTCTCTCCAAACACCATTATATTGGGCGACGTCAACTACCCAAACATGGACTGGGAGCATGACCCTAGCTCCAACACCCTAGGCCAAAGATTCCTAGAATATATGAGCTCAAATGCTATGGAACAACTTGTTACCACTCCCACAAGAAGGTGAAACATACTGGACCCGATCATCACCAACATGGGGACTCTATGCTTCAGACCAGAAGTGTATCCCTCACTGGTAAGATCGGATCATAAACAAATCTCACTGGATATTCACATCCTGACCCCACCCCCTGCCCAGAACACCACAGTGAACAACTTCTCTAAAGCAAATTCACACTCCTCAAAACTGAGGTGGAAACCTTCAAAGCCCCCGGGCCTGTGGAAACTACAGACCAGACCGCAGATTCCTCTATAAACGCATTCTATGGACACCTTCAGGAATGCATGGGTCATGTGATCCCGAATAAAACCAAGACCCAATCCTCCAAAGGCAGACGTCCTGTCTGGTGGACCCCAGCCATAAACAAACTACACAATAGAAAGAGGAAGCTACTAAATGATACAGCAAAATCCCAAAAAGGGAAGGCATCACTGATCAGTATTAACAAATAACTACAGGCACTCAAAAGAGTGTCTAAGGCCATCTTCGAGAGAAATTGCACAGGACACTAAGGATAATCACAAGGCTTTCTTTAGTTATGTTAGGAACCTGGGTGGTAATTCCCAGATATGCTCAGAGGTAGTACAAAATGTCAATAGAAACACCAAACCCACAGACATTGCCAACATTCTAGCTGACAGGTTCAGTGCAAACGTCTCACCCCCCTCCACACCGAAAGGGCAAATATGTATCCCAGCAGAGTGCTGCCCCCCTGACATCTCAGATGCTCAGGTAAGAGCCGCACTCTCCAAAGCAATACACACTGCATCAATGGGACCAGACAGTGTCCCGGGCTGTGTCCTACATGACCTCCAAGACGTGCTACAACCAAACATAAAACTACTGTTCAATCCCAGCCTTACTACAGGATATGTGTCCAAAGTGTGGTGTACAGCAACAGTGGTCCCTCTACAGAAAGGTGGTGCCTCAACGGATCCTGGACACTATCGCCCCATAAGCCACACTAGCTTGGTCTGCAGAGCTATGGAAAGGATCATCATGGACCACATAAATATAGATATTGGGGACCTACAGACACTGGTTCATACCCAGTTTGGCTTTGTTAAGGGCAGATCCTGCCTCTCAAACCTGGTTGATTTCTTTGAAACAGTCACCAAGGCCATTGACGAGGGGAAGGTGGTCCACACAGCCTACCTGGACCTCGCAAAAGCCTTCAAAACAATACCCCACTTGGGCATTCTAGAGAAGCTCACCAGCTTAAATATGAGCCCCTATGTCACTAGATGGATTGCAGACTGGCTCAAGGACAGAACCCACATGGTTAGAACTGCTGGAGCCATGCCAGACTCCAAACCAGATGTTCTTCATTCCACATTGCTGCAGTCCTAACCATTGGGGGTAGTCCGCTGTCCAGTCGGCCCGAATACCAAAGTATATGGCTGACGTCGGTCAGGGCGCATTAGACTGACGACAGTACGTCAGGGTACTAATGCGCATGACCGACGTCATATCCTCAGTCTTTTTTGCCGCATGGTCCGATGCAGAAGCAGTTTTGCGAGTGCAGGTTGGCGTTCTGAAATTTTCTGAAGTCGGAGTTTCAGACCGAATCAAAGTTGGCTAAGTACCCGTTGGGAACATTTTGGTTTTTCTTGCCTCAGTATTTAACCGGATGTCAGAAAAAGTGAATAACTGTATTTCTTGTGGGAAACAGATACCTCATAGGGATTACCATACCTTGTGTATACCTTGTTTAGGGCCTGAGCACGACGTTGTTGGATGCCGCTCTTGTGCTAGATTTAACAAACGCACTATTAAGAGAAGGTTAGACTGTGCCAGGTTAGTGTTTGGGAAGCGTTGTAATTATAAAATGCCGTTGGATGCTCCGGCGCCCGCTTCAATCAAAAGCGCAAGGACAAAACAGCGAAGCCTAGGGTTGATGAACCGGCAGTCCCGGACGTCGGTTCTTTAGAAGGCTCAGTGGAGCCAGAGGTTTTGCCAGGAGTTTCTTTGGAGTCTCAGGCAGAGATTTTACTGTTACAGGATGTGCCTTCTCAGGAGGTAGGCCAGGCTGAGGGGGCTTCCCAGGTAACTGTTCTTCCCTCTCTTCCCAAGGTAGTTAGAGCCTCTCCTTCTGTTTCCAAAACTTCGTTGAGAGGTAGGCCAAGTTTAGCTTCAGTGGGGGTTTCTCCTAGCACTTCAGGTTCTGTGCCTAAGAAACATATGCTTAAAATGGCAGAAGATTTGATTACTATGATTAGAGGTTCTATGCCCCCTCCTGATATGAGGCCTAGGGTGGAACCTGAGTTTGAGAGTTTTGAACAGTGTTCAGAGGCTTCTGAGTCTTCTGCGGAAGACTTGCAGGAGTTTCCTCCTTATTCTGATTCTGATGTGGATGATTCCACTCCTACAGCTTCTCCTCCTGAGGATTTCTCATTTTCAGAGACTCTGCATTCCATGAGGGAGCACTTTAAATGGGAAGGCCAAGATTACTCTGATTCCAGGAAAAGGCTTAGGGAATTCTTGTTTACCCCAGCATAGGCCCTTAGCTATACCTCCTGTGTTGAATGTGGTGGAAGATGTTTTGCAGAGGCTTCCCTGAACCCTGATTCTTTGCCTCCTGCTCCTGTTAAACCTGATAGGTACTATAGGGTGCCTGAAGCTCATAAGTATCTTTTTAAGAGTCCTAGGGCAGACCGAAACTGTTTCTCAGGGACCTAAAGGTGTTAAGGCCTCTGTTGTTAAAAACCCTGTTCCCACTGATAAAGAGGCAAGGGCTTTGGATAGATGGGGAAAGAAAGTGTATACTTCTTCCAATTTAGCCATGAGGGCGTTGAATTGTCAGTTTCACATGCTAAAATATCAAAATTATCTCCTTTCACTATTGAAATCTAAGGTGGATGCTTTGGCGGAAGGTGTTGAGTGTAAAGAGTTGCTGGATTTAGTTCATGTGTCTGAACAAGTGGGTAAGCATTCTTTGCAATGTGGTTTTGATGCTGTACAGGCCTCCTCGAGGGTGGCTGCCACTAGTTCTGTTCTTCGCAGGCATGCCTGGTTGAGGGATCAGAATTTAGCTGAGCATGTTAAGACAAGGATTTTGGATGCTCCTTTACAGTCTGATGTGTTGTTTGGTTCGCCTGTGGAAGCAGTTTTAAAGAAAATGGAGGACAAAGCTAAGTCTATGCAAACTGTTAAAGATTTTTTGCAGGTGCAGCCACCGAAGTTTAGTAGAAATTGGCCTACTAAGGGATGGGCATATCCTGCTTATGATTCCCAGTCTAGGGGTAGGTCTAGACGTGGTAGGGGCAGAGCTCAAGGTTCTTTTAGGCCTAGAACAGGGAGTTCACCTGCTCAGACTTCTGGTGAGGGCAGGGGTCAGTCCTTTCGTAAACAGACCCAATGACCTGCCTTTTCAGCTGCCAGTAGATTCTCGTCTGGCAGCTCCTTTGGGAGGAAGACTGTCTCTTTTCAAAGAAAATTGGGATTTAATTACTCAAGACAGATGGGTGTTGGATATCATTCACCACGGTTACAGGTTTTATTTCCATACATTGCGCCGTTTCAAAGGCATGCCAGACATTCCTCCTCCACAAAGGAAAGAGGCTCACAAGCAAATTTCTCTGTTACTCCAAATAGGGGCCATTCAGCCAGTCCCTGTATCAGAAAGGGGCCTAGGATTTTATTCTCGCCTGTTCCTAGTACCAAAGAAGGGGAACACGTGGAGACCAATTTTGGATTTATCTATCCTCAACACTTATCTGGACATTCCCAAGTTCAAGATGTTGACGTTACAACAGCTTTTACCTCTGCTGGGCAAAGATCACTGGATGGTAACTTTAGATCTCAAGGAAGCTTACCTTCATGTGCCTATAAGACTAAGTTGCAGGAAGTATCTGCTTTCGAGCTGGAAATTCTCATTATCAGTTCTCTGCATTGCCCTTTGGCTTATCTACTGCGCCCAGAGTATTCACAAAGGTTCTGGCTCCAGTGATAGCTTACTTCAGGCTAAAAGGAATTCAAATCTATCCTTACTTGGACGACTGCCTGATTCTGGCTCAAGAAAAGGAAGACCTTCTACAGCATCTGGAATATGTTATAGCAGTGCTAAGATGCCTAGGGTATTCTGTGAACGAAATAAAGTCCAGTCTAGTACCCTCTCAAGACATGTGCTTTCTGGGTGTGAGACTGAATACAGCAGCCCAGATGGCCTTTTTAACCCGGACAAACAAAAGAGTCTATCCCTTTACTTCCATCAACTATCTCATCAGTCCGTGCTGACTGCAAGGACAGTCCTTCAAGCATTAGGGTTCATGGCATCTTGTATTCTGGTGCTTCCCAATGCCAAACTGCATATGAGGAAGCTGCAATGGTATCTCAAAATGTATGGACACAGCACTGCCAGGATTTGGACACTGTCATTCAAATAATACCTTGCCTTCAAAAAGAATTTTGTGGTGGGCTCAGGAATGTCACCTAAACAAGGGACTCTCTGTGACCCGGCCAGAGGCGAGTCAGATTTTAACGACAGATGCCTCGGACATTGCTTGGGGAGCTCATCTAAATGGAAAGTGGATACAAGACAAGTGGCCTGCCAGACTACAGCATCTACATACCAACATGAAGGAGATGTTAGCAGTCCAGTTTGCATTAATGGCTTTCAAGGAGTTACTTCTTCCAGGGCAGGTGTTGATTCTAACAGACAACACAACTGTCATGTGGTACATCAACAAACAAGGGGAACACATTCTTATCCTCTATGCAGGCAAGCAATGATTTTATGGGAGACTGCGCTCAGCTTGCAACTAACTCTTCAGGCAAGGTTTCTGCCGGAGCACAGAACTCCTTAGCAGATGTGTTAAGCAGACAAATCATGGATCCCCACGAGTGGAAACTGGATCTTCATGTATTTCAGAAATTGACAGTGTCATGGGGAACTCCAGACATAGATCTGTTCGCTTCTCCACTAAACCACCAGCTGCCAAAGTTTTGCACAAAGGGGTTTCATCACACAGCTTGGAAAGTGGATGCTCTTTCTTTCAGTTGGAAAAATCTTCATGTGTATGCCTTTCCACCTCTGCCTCTTCTTCCAAAGGTGCTCTTAAAGGTCAGACAAGACAAGCCAAGGATGATTTTAATAGCTCCAGATTGGCCTCGGCAACACTGGTACCCACTACTAAGGAGTCTGGTGAGGAAGCCTCCATGGCCTTTACCTTTGATTCCACATCTGTTATCTCAGAAGGACGGTCATCTGCTCAATGTCAAGCTTCACTCTCTTCATCTGACAGCCTGGCATATTCTGTGTTGAAACACAGCAGGTCTCAACTTCCTCAACAAGTTTTAAATGTGATTATGGAAGCTAGACGACCTAGTACAAGGAAAGTGTACGCAGAAAAATGGAAGAGATTTTTATTTTGGAGTACAGCAAAGAATTTGGAGATTTCTGAGCCTAATTTGAGTGTGGCTCTTCAATATCTTACTGAATTATTGGACAAAGGTTTGTCCTTCTCTTCCATTAAGATTCATGCTGCAGCAATTTCAGCTCACTATGATTGTGACCCACCATTGTTTTCGCATCCTTTGTTCAAGCAGTTTCTTAGAGGGGCAAAGAATATAAGACCCCATGAGCTCCTACTCCTGCTTAGGATCTCAATTTTGTGTTGGAAAAACTTACTCTACAACCTTTTGAGCCTGCGGCTACTGCTGAATTGAAATACTTGTCATGGAAGACTGCTTTTCTGTTGGCTATTACTTCTGCAAGAAGGGTGTCTGAGTTGCAGGCCCTTATGGCAGTAGAGCCCTTTTGATTTTCCATAAGGATAGGGTATCATTACGCACTAATCCTTCCTTTATGCCTAAGGTGGTTTCTAGTGTGGCTTTAAACCAAACTATTCATTTGCCTACTTTTTATGCAGACCCCCAAAATAAAGGGGAAAAGCTTTTGCACACTTTAGATGTACACAGGCAATTGCGTTATTATTTAAGCAGGACTAAGGATTTTAGGCAGTCTCAGCAGTTGTTTGTTTCTTTTGCTTTGAGTTCGCAGGGCAAGCCTGTGTCAAAACAAACTATTTCTAGGTGGATTGGGTTTTGCATTGCATTTTGTTATTCCCATCATGGCAAGGAGATTCCAGCTGGGATTAGGCCTCATTCCACTAGGGCTACTGCCACTTCAACAGCATTTCTAAGGGGGGTGGCAACTAAGGATATTTTGGAGGCAGCTACTTGGAGTTCAGTGCATACTTTCTCTAAGCATTATCACCTTCCTCTCTACTCTAAGTCTAGGGCTGGTTTTGCCACAGCTATTTTGCAAGGCATGTTGTCAGCTCCTGCTTCTTTATGATTTGCCAGCCTCCCTTACCTCTGCTTTGGGATTCTACCCAATGGTTAGGACTGCAGCAATGTGGAATGAAGGACATAGTACAGTTTTGTACCTACCATAAATGTAGATGTTCGAGGATCCACATTGCTGCAGTCCAATTTACCCTCCCTCCTTCCCCTCTGTGTTTAGGGGTGGTTGTGTAGGTGAGGTTATATGCTGATAATTTTGTATATATTGTACATATTTTTGGTGCAGGTATATAGGGTCTTCTGACATCTGGGGCAAGAAAAGACTGAGGATATGACGTCGGTCATGCGCATTAGTACCCTGACGTACTGACGTCAGTCTAATGCGCCCTGACCGACGTCAGCCATATACTTTGGTATTCGGGCCGACTGGACAGCGGACTACCCCCAATGGTTAGGACTGCAGCAATGTGGATCCTCGAACATCTACATTTATGGTAGGTACAAAACTGTACTTTACAAGTGGTGTCCCACAAGGCTCAGTCCTGGGACCTCTCTTGTTTGGTATATATTTATCGGAGGTACAGGCCAACACGGAAGGACTGTGGCTGACCAAGTTCGCAGATGACTGCAAACTGGCCGCCATAATCGACTCTCCAGCCGACACAAGCATCTTCCAAAGGGGCCTCATAGAAATGGACAACTTGTGCCAGAGCCATGGCCTCCAGCTGAATGCAAAAATGTGTATAGTCATCCCCTTTGGCAAAAACAAAGTGCCCACAAAGTACCACATAGGTGATACTCCATTATGTACAGAAGAAGTAATTAGGGACCTGGGGACCCAAGTTGATAGCAATCACTCATTTGACAACCACGTTGCCAAAGTGGTTAGAAAGGCATTGTATATAGCCCACCCCATCATGAAGAGATTCACATCTACATCAGGGGAGGACATCGTGCCTCTTTACTCATCCCTCATCAGGCCCATAATTGAGTACAATCCCCCTGTTGGGATGCACATTACCAGACACCTGCAGCAACTGGAAAGACCCCACAAGTACCTCACCAAGAGGATCAAAGGGCTCAAACAGATGCCATATGCTGACCGGTTAAAGAAACCCCAGCTCTACTCAGTGGCATACCGCCTGTTCAGAGGCGATCTGTGCCTAATGTATAACGCCATGTCAAACCCGGAATTAATGGGCATGCTGCACCTGAGAATATCCAAATCCCATCGGGCAACACGCTTGAGAGACCTGAACCTCAGCACTGAAATAAATAGGACATGCTGGAGGGACAGATTCAGAACCCAGAGGCTCACTTCACTCTGGAATAAAATCCCAGTCCAGGTTAGGCAGAGTCCCTCATTGACTCTCTTCAAGAGGAATCTTGATGAGTGGATGGGACATTGTCGGTTTACCCCGGGTATCACTTCTGTGTCACTGTTAGACAGAGGCACAGTATACTAACCTCGGAAAATGGCATGGCAAGATATATTTACAATGGATGGCGACAGCCAAACACATTCTGGCTAGGTTCTTAAATGCCCTAGGGCAGATAGCCTAGTATGAAGCTATGAACCTATGTACCTTGTTCCCCATTGGCCCTATGTGCTGTTAATCACCATGGCAATCACAATACTATGGTAGCATGTGCAAAGGTCAGTTGTCAGTCACCTCTGTGGTACAGTTGTGGAATATGTGGGTCATGTGGCAATGTCACAGCTGCCACATGTACACAGTCAACCCTCTCCCCTACACATTGATGTACAACACATGTATGAGATGGAACCACATAGCCAAACTGGGGACTAAGCACTCTGAACCCAGTACTGGCATAACCTGTCAGGTGGCATGCAATACTACAGTGACTACAATACCAGTCTGATGTAGACCTACACTGACAGCAATACAAGCACGTGTACACACTGGGCCATTCGTGGAGCCTTAGAATAGCATCGTGCCTGAGCGGCACACACCTCTGCAGCTGGCACACAGGCATACGTTATGCCTGAACACATCACACACAACACACAGCACACAAATCCTGTGTGCCAAACAGTCACAGCCTGTACGGCTAGACAGCATACCTGCCACAGTTGTGTTAGCTACTTTTATTGTCCGGTACAGTGTGGTCACGCTCAC
This sequence comes from Protopterus annectens, assembly GCF_019279795.1. Taxonomy (NCBI): domain Eukaryota; kingdom Metazoa; phylum Chordata; order Ceratodontiformes; family Protopteridae; genus Protopterus; species Protopterus annectens. Next base: position 927,662,912 of record NC_056728.1, read on the forward strand.
CAGGCTGGACAAGGTGAAGGTCACAGTGATATGCCCGTGGGGCACTATGGTCCACCACATAACACAAGCATACAGGTCAGTCAGAGGCATGGACACATATGACTCATTGTCCATGCCACATACCTTCTCCTGCTGTACTTATAGGGTGCTGACATCATCTGTGTTTAGAAAGGGGAATGTGCATCCTGTATTGTGTTTTCCCAGTTGCCAAAAGGGACATTTCCCTCACACACACCCACACACACACTGAGCATTTGCAGGATTCAAACCCCTACCTAACTATGTTATGACACTCGAGACGGACGCATTAGCGGAGTGTGCTATTTGCATTCCTGGGAGGTTTCCCTTCTCCTGCTGTACTTATAGGGTGCTGACATCCTCAGTGTTTAGAAAGGGGAATGTGCATCCTGTAGTCTGTTCTCCTAGTTACCAAAAGGGACATTTCCCTCACACACAATTTCACACACATTAACCCCCCTCATCCACACACACACACTTGCCATTTGCAGGATTCAAACCCCTACCTGACTATGTTATGACACTCGAGACGGACGCATTAGCAGAGCGCGCTATTCGCATTACTGGGAGGTTTCCCTTCTCCTGCTGTATTTGTAGGGTGCTGACATCATCAGTGTTTAGAAAGGGGAATGTGCATCCTGTAGTGTGTTTTCCCAGTTGCCAAAAGGGACATTTCCCTCCCACAGACTTACACACACACACACATAGACACACACACACACACACACACACACACACACACACCATTTGCAGGATTCAAACCCCTACCTAACTATGTTATGACACTTGAGACAGACGCATTAGCGGAGCGCGCTATGCGCATTACTGGGAGGTTTCCCTTCTCCTGCTGTACTTATAGGGTGCTGACATCATCAGTGTTTAGAAAGGGGAATGTGCATCCTGTGGGGAGGCAGCCGCCAAGCACACTCTGGCTAAGCTGTCATTCCCTATGGCAAACAGCCTAGTGTTGACCTCTACACCCATATGTTTAATTGTCAAATGCACATTATTTGTTGCTGATAGACTGTTTGCAGGTCTTTATTGCCACAGCATTCCCTGTTTGTATGAACAACTTGTGTATCTGTGGAAGATGTTTGCATATGGGAGGGATCCACTATATCACGTATGTCTCTGTAGTCATTTAACTGTGTGCACTGGGCAGATTGCTGTAATGTGGTTGGTTCCTGGAATAACACGTACAAATACCAGATATGTGTGGCCAACTGCTAAACTGAGAGTTGGCCTAAGTGTGTGAGCATGCCCAGTTCAGCCTTCCCATGGCATGTTGTCTGACATATGTCTCATTTATCAAAGTGTGTGAGCATGCCCAGTGTGAGCTTTCCATATCTTGAACTCTGCAGCCCACCACATTTGTGGATGAGTGTGAACTTCAACAAATATCTCCCGTTTATGGTTGTGTGTCATGTTGTGTAGTTACTGTCCAACTGCTTTGTGCGTGAACACAACAGGGATTATACTGTGCCTGCAGGGTTTGCATGGGATACTTTGCATACAGTTGTCAACATCCTTTTACACTGACCTAACACTGTAGTACTGTATAGTGTACTGGTTCAGTACTTTGACTGTGGTGGACAGTATCCTGGGCCTTAGTCCTATCACTGCTTTACATTTCCATAGTGAGCACAACAGCCTGGTTAGGGGCCAGTTGTGCACATCTGACCATGTTGCATTATGTTCAGATATGAACTACTTAAACCAGGCCTGTCCAACATTGGTAGTGTATTCCACAACATAGGTGTACATTTGCAAACACTAGCGATGTGCCCTAGGCCATTTCTAATGCTAGTCGGAGAGTGTGTTTGTCCTTCGACACACATTGTAAGTGGAGTTTGCCATGACATATGTCATGGTTAGTATACTGTGCCTCTGTCTACCTGTGACATAACAGTGATACCCAGGGTAAAGCTACCATCTCCCATCCACTCATCAAGATTCCTCTTGAGGAGAATCGATGAGTGACTCTATGGATAGCCTGTACTGGGAGTTTACTTATGGGTGGGGGTGGCTTTTTTGTTATGGATCATGCAGTACAGCTTGTCCTATGTAAGTCAGTGCTGGGGTTCAGGTCTCATGTCTATAGCGCACTGCCATTCAGATTGTACAAGGTGCAGCATGTTTATTGATACCAGCTTGGACATGGCTTTATACATCAGGCACAGCTTGCCTCTGTGTGGGCAGTATGGCAGTGTGTGTAGCTGCAGTTTGTTTAATCAGGCAGCACATGGCATCTGTGCAAGCTCTTCGATACTCCTGGTGAGGTACTGTTGGGGACTTTACAGTTGATGGAGGTGTCTGCTGAGGTACATCCCACAGGGGCTATTGTAGTCAATTGTAACGCTGATGAAGGATGACTGCAGAGCCACAATGACCTCCCCTTATCTAGATCTGACAACCTTCATGATTAGGTGGGTATATGGTATGTTTCTGTGAACACTACAGCCACATGTTTGTCCAATGCAGGATATCTATCACCTTGTGTCCCCAGGTCTCTCATTACATGTTAAGTACGTAATGGGTTAACACCTATGTGGTAATTGGTGGGAACTTACTGTATATCCACGGGGGTTGACTATACACTTTTCTGCAATTAGCTTGCTGACATGGCTATGGCACCAGTTGTCTGTTTCTATGTGGCCCTTTTGTGGGATGCTTGTGTCAGCTGGAGGGTCATATATGGTGAGCAGTTTGTAGTCCTCTGCAAACATGTTCAGACATGGTCCTTCCATGTTGGCCTGTACCTATGGGACATATATATCAGACGAGGGAGATCCCAGGACCAAGCCTTGTGGGATGCCAGTTATATCTGGTTTGTAGTCTGACATGGCTGCAGCATGTCTGACCATGTCTGTTCTGTCCTTGGTCTGGTTTGCAACCCCTCTACTGACATAGGGGTTTATATTTAAGCTGGTGAGCATATCTATAATGAACACCTAGGGTATTGTATAGAAGCCTTTGCAAGGTCCAGCTACGCTGTGTGGACCACATTGCCCTCATCAATGACCTTAATGACTGTTTCAAATGAGTCAAACATGTTTAGGGGCATGATCTGCACTTAAGAAAGCCACACTGGGTAGGGCCCGGTGTCAGTAGGTCCCCAATATCTTTGTCTGCGGTACATGCTGATCCTTTCCATAGCTGTGCAGACCGAGCTTCTCAGGATTCTGGGGTGGTAGTTTTCAGTATCCATTCAGGCAACACCTTTGTTGAGAAGGACCACTGTTGTTGTACACTGCTCTTTGGGTACATATCCTGTGGTAAGGCTGACATTGAGCAGTAGTGTGATTTGGCATTCCATTCGTCTTGGAGTCCATGTTGGACTCAGCCCAGGACACCATCTCATACCATTGCTGCTGTGTGTTTTGCTTTGTAGATGCTGGCTGTTACCTCAGCATCTGCAATGTCAGGGGGGCAGCAGTCTGCTGGGATAGATATTTTGCATTCTGGGGGGGGGGGGGGTTTGCACTGCACCTGTCAGGATGTATGTTGGCAATATGTGCGTGTGTTTGGTATGTTGTTTGTGATACTTGTGTGATTCAGAGCATATCTGTGAATTCCCAACACGGTTCCTACCATCAGTTGTGGAAGCCTTGGGATTATCCTTAGTAATTTGTATCTTCATAGGTTCATAGGTTCATACTAGGCTATCCACCCTAGGGCATTTGTTAGCCTAGCCAGAGTGTGTGTGGCTTTCGCCACCCCTTGCTATGTGAATATTATGGCCATTTATGATTTGCTTTGCTCTTCCTCTGTCTGGACGTGACACAGTGAAGACCCCCAGTGTAACTCTACGATCATCCATCCACTTGGCAAGATTCCTGTTGAAGAGTGTCAGTGAGGGGCTCTGCCTCACATAGAGTGGGATTCTGTTCCAGGGTGTGGGGAGCCTCTGGGTTATGTATCTGTTCCTCCAGCACATCCTATTTCATTATGTGTTGAGGTTGACATTTCTCACTCTCACAGCTCTGATGGCTTTGAGTTTTCTGGGGTGGAGCATGTCCATTACTCCTGTGTTGGACATGGCCTTGTACAACAGGCATGCAGTGCCTCTGTGTAGGCAGTATGTGACTGCATTCAGCTGGGGTGTCTACAGCCAGGCAGCATATGACATATATTTGAGACCCTTTATCCTCTTGGTGAGGTACCTTTGAGGTCTTTCTAACTGCTGCAGGTGTCAGGTAAGGTACATCCCATATGAGGCATTGTACTAGATTTATGGGTGTGATAAGAGAACAGTATAGGGGCACAATGACCTCTGTTGACGTAAATGTGAATCCTTTCATGATACGGTGTCCAATGTAGACAGTCTTCCTAGCCACATTGGCAATGTGAGTGTCACATAACAGGTTACTGCCACTTGTGTCCCTAGGTCCCTGATTACTCCTTCCATACGTAATGGTTTACCACCTATGTGGTAATTTGTGAGTACCTTGTTTGGTATTTGGTGGGACATTCATACTGTCCAGTTTCTTCAGGATGGCTGGGTGGGGTTCCTGTGTGTGAGGGTGTGGTCTGTAGCATGCTTCAGACTGTACAGCAGTCTTGCCTACGGTTAGTTGCACATGGGTGGACTCCAATGCCTTGTGCATTGTCAGTTACCTGGACGTATGGGTGTCTGTGCTGAATATGGATACTCACCCTCCTTTTATGTTTTTTTCCAGGTTTAGGGGCCATGACGCATGATATGTGGTATAACCTGGTAGTGCTGGTGTGCTTTCAGGAGGCTTGCAGCAGGTTTCTGTCACTGCACAGACATCTATGTTCTCCATACTGGGGATGGCCTCGGGAGCATGCATATTGGGGTTTACATATCTGGCATTGGTCAGCATTACCCTTATGTTTCTTTCCACTTATGTTTTGTAGGGTGGTGGGTTAGTCTTTTCAGCCTTGCCTACGAAAGGCTCTATGGAGGTGGCAAAAGCCTTATCCAATATCCAGACGCCCAGGGGTAACAGGTGCAAGCCATCCCTGGAACAGCTGCGTGGCTTGTCAAGCATGACACCCCAAGCAGACAGACATTGGATCCCCTTGGAATGACACCAGTAATTGTGCCACTTGTTATAACTGATCATTCCGTGTTTGTACTGTGGCATCATTCTTGGTGAGGGTAGGATGCTGCAAACGGTCAGTGTCATACCGGCCTGGACTACATAATCAGAGAGCTCATCTATGTCTCTTTTCATGTAGTCCGGGAAGGTACATCTCAGGTCTTTCACACCAGCATGGACTATGACTGCATCATATTTCTACTTGCTTTGGGGTGACCTGCATACTTGTGTTATGTGGCGTATTGTGGCAGCCTACAGGCAGCTTACTGTACCCTTTCCCTTGTTCAGTCTGGTGTGCGGGACAGCAGTGTGTCTCGCTATGGAGTCACCTATTACAACTGTATCAGGCATGTTGTTTCTCCGTCTGGCCTGTGATTGTTTGGCACACCAGCTTTGTATACTATGTGTTGCATGTGCTATGTTTGGAGGTTGTTTGATTGGGTGTCTGCTTTGGAGGCCTCTGTTGGTGTGGTGTGTTTGTAATTCGGGCCTCTGGGAATGTTTTTCTGTGTTTGTCTTTGGTTTGCAGTTGTGATAGGTCTATGTGGGATTGGGTTTGTGGTGTGTGTGGTTACCTTCTCCTCCTGACTAGTTTTGGGAGTACTGAGTTGAGGGAGCTCAGCCTCCAGTTTGGATATATAGTTGCATCTCTCTCATATATTTGTATTTCTTGGGGGGAGTTGGGGGTTGTCTGTGTACTTGGGGCAGGTGTAACATTGCCTCAAGATTCACAGATTCAACTTGTTGTGGCTGGCCTTAGTGGATTGTATGTGTGGACATATTTTATTGCCATACTACTAATCAGTTATTACTTCATTTTTTTATGTTTGCTCTATCATGTAGTAGCTTCCTCATTCTCTTTCATGGTTCGGTTATGGCTGGTGTCCACGATGCCAGATGCCTGCGTGTATGGCATTGTGTCTTGTTTTAATTTAGGATTGCATAATCCAAGCATTCCTGGCAGTGTTCATGGAATGGCTGTATTACAGGTTCTGAGGTGTGGCCCATATTTTGCACCTGCACAGAACCTTTAATGGATTCCACATCAGTTTGGAGGAGTGCAAATATTGCTTTACACATGTTTTTCACTGTGGTTTTCTGGTCAGGGACTGTGGTCAGGATTTGTATATCCAGTGTGATTACTCTATAGTCTGGTTTTACGAGTGAGCAATACACTTCTCGTCTTGCCATCCAGTACCCGTGTTGCTGATTATCACATCCAGTATGCTTACCCCTCTTGTGGGAGTGGTACGTTGTTCCTGGGCATTTTGGTTTATGGATTCTATGAACTTTTGTCCTACAGTGTTGAGGCTAGTATAATGCTCTCAGTCTATGTCTGGATATTTTCAGTCACCCAATATAATGTGGTTTGGAGGACGATATATTCATGTATTCCAGCATAGGTCAGGTGCAGTTCCTGGTGTTGGGATGGTACTCTGTAGCAGGCTATAAACTGGGGGGCAGTTTTTGCCACTGTTACTTGACCATGGCTAGTCCATGCTGCTTCTTGTTGTGGTACCAACATGGGGGTGTGGTTATCCTTGACAATTATTGCTAGTCACCCTCCTTTTGTAGCTTGTTCCATGTTTTGAGGCTGTACAGCACAGTATGAGGTATAACCTGGTAGTGTTAGGGTGCTGTTGTGAGCCTTGACCCAGTTTTCTGTTGCAGCACAGATATCAACATTCTCCATACTGGGTGAGTTTAGACTGCATGCATCTTGCTGTTTCGACTTTTGGCATTGGGTAGCATTACATCTAGGTTCTTATCCCTTCTGATACCTATGGAGGTAGGTTTGTGTTTTGAGCCTTACCTATTCAGGGCACGCTGTGGGTAACAACAGCCTTTGCCAGTATCTATACGGCCTGCACTGATAGGTGCATGCCAGTCCTAGCAGGTGGAGCATCATGTCATGCTCAGCATGTCATCCCAGGCTGGCACACATTGGATCCCCTTTGACTAACTGAGATACTTCAGCCAATTATTGCACTTGATCATCTCATTGTCATATGCATGATGCTTGGTGAGGGTAGGATGTTTATCAGGGTCCTCAGGTGTGCATATAGTACATGGTGTTGCATTACTTAACACATGGCATTCATGCCTCAGGTGGTGCTGCAGGGCTGCCTCTGTCGGATGCACATATTACACTCCCTGTACATGTTTGTGAGCAGGTCATGTCATTTTAGGCATCCCCGTTATTATTTGGGTGAGTCAGAGGGGGTATCATTCCCAGGGTTCCTACTGAGCCAGTGGTATGTGCTATGCGTTGCCTCTTTGCCAAGGCCAGGGCATACTGGGCACGCCTCCTTCTGCCTACTGGGGCAGGCTCAGGTTGTTCCTCCTCCGAGTCACGCTCTGCCTGTGATGGCCTTGGCAATGGTGGGGGGCTGTTTGGCCCAGCCCCATGCTGGTCCTGCTGCAGCTGTTTTCACAAGATCATATTATGTAGCATAGCACATACCATGACAATTTGGGTACATGTAGTTGGTGTGTACTGTAAGGCTCCACCAGATGTGTCCAGACACCAGAACCGTGACTTGAGCAGCCCAAACACACGCTCTATTATATTACGTGTTTGTGCGTGTGCCTCATTATGGCATTCCTGTTCAGGTGTGTATGCGTTTCTGATGGGTATCATCAGCCACGGCTCCAGTGCATAACCTGCATCACCCACTAGGTGTCTGTGTGGGATGTCCCCATTGGCAAATGTCTGGTACAGCTGCGTCAAATGCCAGATGTGGGAATCATGGTAGCTCCCAGGGCAGCCAGCACACACATTCATTATTATGCCCTGGGCATCGCACATGACCTGGCAGTTGATGGAGGGGAAGCCTTTGCGGTTAATGTAGGCCCTACCCCGCTCACCGGCTGGTGCTTTGATGCATATGTGCGTGCAGTCTATTGCACCCACTACCTCAGGGTATTCCGCTATTTGCTGGAAGAGACGCATATTGCTGGCCAATACCTCACGGGTAATCACCGACATGTGCTGACATGGCGTCCAGGAACTGGTGCAGTACCCTGGAGGCTGATGCCTGTGATATCCCCATCATATCACCAGTTGGTCTCTGGAAGGTACCTGTTGCTAGTATTCTTAGGCCAACACATACCTTGGTTTCCACTGGGATGGGTTCCCCTCTGTTGGTTCTGTTTGTGAGGCGTGGCCTGCACAGCTCCACTATTTGCTGCAGGAGGTCTCTGTCCACTCTATAGCGCTCTACTATCTCCAGCTCATGTAACCCATGGTAGGTGACCCTGGGCCTGTACACTCTTCTTTGTCTCCTCACTGTGGGTTGTCTGGCACCATCTGCATTGTCACCACCCACAGCAAGTCGCCTATGTCTCATTATGACAGCTATGGCAGCCCCTAACATTTCTGCTCTGAGTTCAGCTTTTTCAGTTTTCACTTCTAATAGCTTACTCCTGTCTTGCAGTGTCTCTTGAGAGAAACATCTTGCACTGCTGTTTGCAGATTTTAAGTGTTGGGCTGAGCTACTATTCTGCCTGTGTAATTGCCTGCTTCTAATTGTTTTCACCTGCTAGCTCCAGCAGTATTCCCTGCTAGCTTCCTACTAATTCTGTTGCTTCCTTTTTCCTTTCTGTTTCCTCAGTGGGGAGCAGCGTGTATACCAGCAGAAACACGCTCACAGTGGCTTACACGCGCGCATACATGCTTACACGGTTCAGAATCTGCTTATTCGGGTTGAAACACGCACACACCAGCTCAAACAGTGTTACAGGTCTGCCAACAGGCTTCTACATGCTAAGTCTGCCCTAAACGCGCGCACACCCGCGCAAACAGTGTTAAACATCTACCAACAAGCTCCCACATGCTCAGTCTGCCTTACACGTGCGCACACTGTCATGCTCGCACTTCATGGCGCGTGCACGTGCGCATGCACGCCCAGCAAGAAACTTTGGTGTAGGCAACAAGTGTACACCTTCCATTTCTTGACTTTCCCATGCTTATGTTGTGGCACTCCTCTTTCCATGATATGTGTCTGACATCTGTCATGTAACTTTGACCTCCAATGAACTGCATTTCTTTCTGCCATTCTATCCCTGTGATGTCACCTATCTCCTACTCTGTTTCTCCCCCTTCTGTAACTCTTACACTACTCAGAATTTGCACATTTGCTATGTGACAGTGGAATTCAGTATCCCAACACTCATTTGCATCAGATTGCCTACTAATGCTTAGTTACATGTCTTAGAGTCAGATTCCCCCCTTGGCAACCACTAAACGGTGGCCATGTTGTTTTTGGTCTGCTGGTCCCTGCATTGTAAATCCATGTATTGCATAAAGCCCACATTTGTGGGTTTATAACCTTCATTTTTATGTTTTATACAGCGCAGCCTGTTTGCGCGGGGCTGCGCTGGGTTGAAACATTAATTATATTTTTATTACTTTTGCATCAGGTTACCTTGCCACATATTTGGCCATTGGCATGCTGCCTGACACATATGCACCCTTTATTTGGAGCTGACATGGCTCCATTGTGGTTTTTGCAGAAACTTGCTCAGTTGTCAACTGAGTACATTTCTGCAGCTAAAACGGCTCTTACACAGGCTGTTTTGGGCTTCCTGGATCGCTAATCAACCTCATTTGCATGCTATTCGGCTGCAAGTGAGGTGATTAGCTTATCCACGCCCACTCCGTGTAAGAGACATTTTAGCTGGTCTCTTGCATGGACTTTGGGCTGTTCCTGGATCGCGAAGGCTGCATGGAGTCTTAAACTACTCTTTGACTCCGTGCAAGCCTTCGTGAATCCTGCCCTAGGTGTTTTTCTGATGTCAGAACTGTACTACTGAATTATTTTAAGTATTTCTCTGTTTTCACTGAACTCTTGACTAGCACTGTGTAGTAAAAAGTATTGTCTTGTGTTTTGACTGTTTGTTATTAAATATTTTTAAAACCCTTTCAACTGTGGCTGTTTTTGTAGAGATAATTTAAGCTGTTTAGAGTGCTTGCATGCCTTTGGTAAAATTGTACAAAGCCACTCCAATAACTGTAGCCTTGGGCTGTACTACCAATTGGATAATAATATTGCACAGTAATAATTGGACACCTTTTTAGGGGCCTTTGAGTAGCTGATAAATATTAGTGGGTGGTGGCAGCTGGTACTACTGTATAGTCTGGGGAAAAGGGACACAGCTTGAGAATCTGTGCCAGCCTTCCCCAGGAGTGTCTGTGTGGTTGTATAAACTCTTCTCAAAGTGTGTGTGTGTGTGTGTGCGTGTGTGTGTGTGTGTCAGCTACTTGGGCAGGGACACGAAGCACTGGTTGGACAGAGAGGGTGCTGGAGGTTTTAGTTTGCCCACTAGGCTGAAATCTGGACCCTATAGCTGTGCCAGTCGGGAGTCTTATTGGGGACCTGGAGAGCAAGGGAGCACCCATCCCAGGACTGACTGTGATCTCTGTGTGCTTTTAATGGAAATTGCACTTTACTGTGTGTATTTGTTATCCTTTCCTCCTATATGAGACACCCCTCACTGGTGTTAGTGGTGAGGATTGAGGCTTCTTGATTGCTGGTCCAAGGCACGGGCATCACACCATCATTTCACACACCAGGTTTATCGTGATTAAAGGTGGAACATGTAAAGAGTGTCTCTTCAAGTAATTCTAGTCCTTCTTGCTTAGGAATACAGGAAAAAAGATCTTTCACATCAATGGTTAAAAAAAATAGTATTGCACTGTCTTATGATGTACATTTATGCATTTGCATTTCCTGACTGTATCAATTTTACATTTGTAATTTACCTTATGTAACCTTTATTGTATTGTATTGCTTATGGAGCTTTTCTCCCCAGACCTCCACTGAAAATGGCCACTTCTTAGCCCAGTGGACTTCCCCGGTAATCAAACTGAAAATAAATAAATACCAAATCAGCTGCCCATAGATTTTGTTTAAGCTGTCCTAGAAAATCCCAAGAATCCTTAACTATATGTACTGCTCTCTCCACTACATGCTTAGCCATTTTATCTACAAAGAGTGCCAGATTGTGTTTTGGAGCAACTGGTAGCAACAATGGGTCTTAAAGGTGGTTCAATGATGCTTTTGTGTATTTTTGGGATGGAATTAAGAAAATTTAAGGCGGTCATTAGTAATACATATTCTTCTAAATAACTGTCAATACGTTTATATGCAATATTTATTTGGTTCTTAGAAACCTGTGCATAATTCAATCCATTAAATAAAATATTCTGCATAATGTTGGAATAATCCTCTGAATTGAATATTACTATACCACCTCCCTTGTCAGGGTTCATGATACGCAGTACCTTGTCCCCCACTCAGTTGGTTCATGAGAATTCTTTCATCAGAACTTAAGTTGGCATAAAACTTCCTATTCTGAGCCCATAATTCATACATGTCTTCTTTCACTACCTTATCAAAAAAAAATAATAAGGGGATGGGAGTGGTGGATTGAACGCACTACCTTTCTTCAGAATATTTTTGTTTACACTTGCCTCATTTGTAGGCCCCACTTGATTTGGAGAAAAAAAGGAGACTGAAATTGAGCTTCCTTATGTACATCTAACAAACAGCAACATTCGGTATTTTGGAGGAACAAATTTAAATCCTTTAGAAAAAAGTGGAAAAAAATCTTTAGTGATAGCACTGTCTGTGTATTTATAAATCTTAAAGCCTTGAAAAATATGCACAATATGTCCGGTTCCAACAATTAGGTTCATAGGTTAGTACTAAGCTAACTGCCCTTGCAAGCCATTGTAAGCCTAGCCAATTATCCCTTGTGAGACTCAAACCCTGCACCTTAACCATTAGGCCACCCATCCACCAATTAATATCTGTTCCTCTCCCTCCACCGGTTGGGATGTCCCTTTTGAATTTGCACTGCATGACTGTACATTTCCTCTCCTGATTTCCGTTTGCTATCCTTTGTTGCTGAAAATCCTGTGGACATCGTCATCCATTTCATTATACATTTCAGCATAGTCATTATACATATCAGCCATATCCCTGTCATTACCAGCAGAATTACTGTGCACTTCAGAGCCATAAACAGATTTCTTCTACTAGTATGTTAAGCAGATTTAGTTTGATAATGTTTAACATCCCTCTCTAACTTTCTTTATTTTCTTTAAAAACAATGCATTACATTTCCTTTCTACCGTTAATAATTTTTTTCATAAAAATCTTGATACTGTGAAAACAGCAAGTCCATTCACAATGTTGTGTCTTTCGGCTTTTCCCGGTTAGGGGTCGCCACAGCGGAATTCCACTCCGCTAATGATTGGCAGTAGATTTTTACGTGCAGAGCTGCCAGCCCTGATGCACAACCTTCAATGAAGGTACACCCATTCACGCATGTCTCCACACAGAAGACGCTCTAGCTGAGAATCGAACAGGACAATGTCTTTACTGTGAGGCGACAACGCTACCACAGCACCACCACCGCAGTATAAGTCCATTCACAATAAGTCTTTACCTATCTTTGCCTGCATCTGTTCATTGTAAAATAATGCTTTTTCTAGAAGTTGCATCCCCTATTTATCAAGCAAACATGGTCTTCAGTCATATTGGCATCATACATTAAGCCAAAGGGAAATTTAAAAACTCTCAAGCCTTGTGGTATAACTTTTAAATTGATACATTGTTTCAAATACACAATTTCCATTTGCAAACTTTTGTATTTAAAAAGTCTCTCTTCAAAGAAAAAAAATCATGTCCTTGAGTGAACCAAAGTCTTGAACATTTCCTGCTACATAATTTGTGCGACCAGAACCAGCCATATCTTAAAAGTCAAATGCTTTAGAAACTAAAGCACCAAATTTACCACAGACATCATGCTGAACACTTCTAAGGCTAGAAACCATATTACAGGCCTCAGCCCTTTGCGTGGATGAAAAATGAATAAACCTCATTTCTGAAGAAAAAAGTGCATCAATACCTTTAGCTGCTTTCGGAGACCTTACATTGACGCCAGAAACATCCTTGCTGATAGATTAGAAAATAGCAGTTAACCGTAACCTATCCAGCCTGATGAGGGAAACCTCATGTGTGTCACAGTTGAGTCGCCTATGACCAGTACATTAGATTTTATGGCATTATGCCTTATGGTCTTATTTGTTGAGACACTGGTGTACATTATTATGCATTGTGGTTATTTTTTGCATTGTAATATGTGTTAAGTGGTTTCTGTTTGGGAGGTTTCTGATCTTTTGTTAAGCTCCCCCCTGTATGTGGGTTTATGTGTTGTGTCCTTGTTTAGTGTGGGAAGTGTGTGAGCTGACAACTTGTTTGGCATTCAGTTTGTCCTTATGTGAGAGTATTGCCTCTAGTTTCATAGTGATATTACATCTCTCACAGAAAGTATTTTTTTCAGAAGTAAATTGTTGTTAGCATACATGAGACAATTGCAACATTGCCTCAGGATGCCCATGTCCATCAGGCTGGCCAGAAAGATGATAGGAAGCTGCCCATCCATTTAGAAGGCTTTTACTGTATGCTTTATTAGGGAAGTGAATGGGTTAATTTGACAGGACTCTGCTGTTAGCACCAGTACTACAGGAGAAACCTATACTTTGTGTAGGCTAAGGTTGATCATAAGACAGTGCTGCTCAGTGTGCAACTGAGTTGCTCCTTGAGCAGCAGAAAAGCTTGAAAAGGTTTTACTGGCAGCTGTTTAGGGAAAAATTAAGCTTCTAGGCTTTTGCATCTCTACAAGGGCACTGCTAATGCCACTATGTGAAGAGCAGCACCACGTAAATGTGAGGTTTAAATACACCAGAGAGAAACCAGTTTTAAGCAACTACCAATCAGGAATGCACACGGTAAGCCTTCCACCAGCCGTCCCCAACTCAGACAGGTTAAATCATCACATGTCGTCTAGAAGGGTGCAGAAAAAAATACCTTCTTAATGTAGAGTATCTGGTTTGGAGCCCAAGTTTAACAAGATCACATAAACTACCTACAGCTAACAGATACAGTGCAGTTAACTACTTAAAATCAGCAGCAGACAGTACAGTTTTTTTGAAACTGCTTAAAATCAGCAGCAGACAGTACAGTTTTTTTTGAAACTGCTAAAGTAGTCACAGTATGTAAGCAGTGCAGAAAGGTACTTGGAGCCCTTTTGTGGGCTTCCCAGCTCACACAGACCAGGTAAACACCTACTGTCACTAGATGAATAATCCCAGTCCTCCTAATGTAAAAACACATTAAAGGAGCGTCTTTAGTAAAATGCTGTCTCAAACAAACTTAAAAGATACAAGTGCTACCACAAACAAACTTGGATACGGATACAGCAGTGTCCTTTTAAACCACATATAAAACTGTGAGTGTTCGATAAAAGTCTTTGTTTTGTATAAATAAGCCAAGAGCCACTCAGTTGCACATAATTTATAGACAGTAAAAACGCAATAAGCTGATTAATAAGAACGCCAGGCAGTAAAACTACATGCAGAAATCTCGAGTATTTCTCCAGCCTTAACAGACAGGCTACCCCCCAGTGCACTAGATCAAAAATCCACTGACCTCTTGATGTAAAAACAAGTGTTTGCTAGATTGTAAAAATATACTACTTTATCCAACATCTAGCTACATAGTAAATTCAGAGCAAGTAAGTCAGTAGTACAGACAATGAGAGGCAAAATGTACTTTTTCAATATAAGCACAAAGAAAGGCAAATTCAAGATATCAACAGCAGTGTAGAAAGGGTTGTGCTTGTTGAGCTCAGTTTACAGTAGGGGTGGAGAGCTTAAAATCACGAGGTTTAAAAAGCAGATCAATGAAGGGGAGGGTGGTGGGAAACATTAGCAGGGAATCACCAGTAGTGCTTTAGTTTAGTTTATGCAGCCGGCTTAAAATCTTTTCAGAAAACTGTAAAGGCCCAGAAATTCACTCTGTATTTAAGTAGCACTCAAACAAATTAACCAATGAAAAAGCATGTGAATTATGCAGCCTAGCTAGTTTGTGTCCATCTGTCACATAGAAAAATATTACCAGGACAAGCGGATTTCTTAAAGTAGATAACATGGAGCAGGTAAAACAGAAAGCTTCATCATTTACAGACAAGAAAATATTGGTTTATATTCTTCACCCAGCAGGGAATCTCTAACCGTGCTTTAGTTTATGCAGCATGCCTGAAACTGGTATTTCTACTCCTCAGTTTATACTTTACAACGTGGTTGCTATGAGCTATGTGCAGGGCTTTTTCAGATTCTTCCCCCTCATTCTAGCTCTGCCTCTTTTTATTCTGTCATTCGAGGTTGATTCTGTTTACTTTTTCTTCAGAAATAGCTGAAATGAACACAGTGAAGAATAATGGACCTAGGATTGACATTATTCCTCTCACTGCCACCCTCTGTGTCCTGCCATTTATTTATGTAGGTGTCTAGTTCCATAGACATGACACTATCTTGCAACCTGCTTTGTAGGACCAAGTCATAAGCTTTTTTAAAGTCATATTAGACGGCTGCTGTTGATATTCTTATATTAAAGTCTGTGCAACAATGTCTTAAAACTGGATCAGGTATGTCTGATAGCTCATTCTGGCCATAAACTTATATTGGTTGTTGTCTTGGTGACCTTTCCTTCAAAGTTCTCTCAATCCTGTGTAGCTCTGCAACTTTTTTAAGCTAACAGACCTGTAATTGCTTGGATTCTTCCTACATCCATTCCCCTCTTGTCCAGGGGCCTCCGGTCATCATAAAACTTCCATAGTGGCCAGATACTTGACTGCCTTGGAATGTAGCCTCTCTGAGGGCTGTGCCTTCAGTACATTTCAGGCTCTGTCAGTCTCCTTGCATTCCATCGTTGTGTCTGTCCAGTGCTGTCCTCACTCTGCCTTAACTTCCTCCCAGAATGGTACCCTTCACTTGCTTCTATTGTAATGAATGAAACAAATTTTGTTTTTTTTTTTTTGCAACCTCCAACTTCATTGAACTGAACAAAAGTAAGAAATAACCCAAATGAAGCCACTGACATGCACAGGGAACATGTTTATAAACCGTTTACATAAACTGTCCAAATTGTTTCATAGAACCAGCATGACCTGAAAAACCAAATTGCAACACAGAGAGTCCTTCAGAATTACTATCTTTCCAGCTGCTAATCTTCACTCCCTGTTCTACTTGATGTACTATATGCAATTATATTCAAGAGCCCTTGTTTAACTCTTCTGGCATGGAAAGGAGCAGTACAAACCATAAAGGGGAATAATCTTTTCAGATGCATCTTAATTTCCTGCAGTACATTGCACTTCAGTTCAGTTTAAACCTTACTATCAAGGTGGTACAGTAAACATAATAACTTTCACCATTCCAAGCAACAAACCCAGCTCTTTGCGTATAGTTGCAGATATAATTTTTTGTCAAACAGCCAAGTATCACGACCTTCCACTACATCACATTGTAGTCCAGTTAGGTTTTTCTAAGGTAAGCTGCAGGGTTGGAGTTAGGCGCTTGAACAGATAGGGCTTTGGTCAGCATGCATTGGTAAGCTGTGGCTTGCTAACCCCAAACCAGTTCCAGGATTGAGTAGCTGTGACAGTAAAAAACGTGTAGTATTTTTATTACCATCAAAGATATAAGAATCACTGGTATGATAATAATCAGTTAATTCCTGTCATGACCTAGAGCTGTTGGACATGCTCCACTTAAAGAAATTCCAATCCCTCCGAGCTACACGGTCTAGGGACCTAAACTTTGTCACCACAATAAGCAGAACATGCTGGAGGGATAGATTCCTGTCCCAGAGACTTCCCATACTCTGGAACAGACTACCTATCTATGTCAAACAAAGCTCCTCATTAGCACTCTTCAAGAAAAATCTTGATGATTGGATGGGAAATGGGAAACTCACCCCGGGGATGACTTCTGTGGCTCTGCTTGACAGGAGCAGAGGAAAATAATTTTCTTGGGTGGTGAAAGCCAGGGTACATTTTTTGTCTAGGCTTGTATGGGCCCTAGGGCCGATAGCCTAGTACCTACCTATGACACCTCTAGCTCATTTTTTGTTAAAATGTCTGTTACAATAAAAACATTTCTGCTCTGACAGAATTGATTTTTAATCATTGTTCTTTAGCCATCTCTGGGATTCAGAAACATAGCTACCAGGATTGCAGTCACCCTTCCTCTATTTACTGTGCATGTGCAATGAGTCACAATGCTCATAAACAGTGAATGCAGCCAGGCAAGTGTGTGTGATGAGCAGATCATTAAATATTCTTGCCCTTGGCTTCTTCAGGAACTGTGGGAAGTCTGTGTAGGAGTAAGTTGCCTCCAAAGGCAATTACGAGCAGCAGTAGTGCTCAGTCTTCAAGCTCAGTCCCCAGAAATGTTTGACGCAGTCTTACATGCACAGTTGCAGCAGGACAGAGAAGGGTATATGGCAGCATTACAGGTTTATGAGGCTTGTGTGCTGATCTGTTTTTTTGACCTAATGATTGATGCATGGTTCCCCTGCATTTGGTTGGCCAATACAAAGTGCGGTAGAGATGAAAGAACATGGGACATCGTGAAGGTATGCTTCATTGAGATATATAAGTGGGTTTTGGAAGGGAGTGAGAGCAGTTGTCATGCGCTTGAGTGTTAGGGTTAGGGATGGGATTAGGTAGGTTTGTAAGTGTTGTGTTTGAGTGAAGATGTGTGTATTTTAAATTTGCCAGCTTGTTAGTTCTTTCTCCTCATGGCAAAGAAGCTACAGAAGAAATATTAGATTGGCAAGAGTTTGTGTGGCAGGTGAAATTAAATGCTAGCCAAGCACCAGGTTTAAATGACATGGAAAATGTTAAGGTTTACTTAAAAAGAAGGGAGTTGGCTAATTGACTCTGATCATATGACCTGTTTTGTTCACATGCCTACATTTTAGCTTAGTATTAAATTAATGTGTTTAATATTTGTCAGTTTGAACAAGTCCATTCTGAGGGCAAAATGCTTACTGTGATACTTTGTTTTAACATATTAAAGTGTAATTATGGATGTAATGTGATCCTATCTCGCCTACATTCTCTACAGATGGGTTCGAGCCGATCCCCGGCTCCGACTCTGCCGCTATACAATAGAACGCAGTCTCTTATTGGCTGAGTTACCTCGTATCCCAGGATGCACCACTACTGCTTCCCCAGATCTCGTTTGCCGCTTCTGAAGCATAGACGTGGTCTCGGACTTGGCTGAGCTAAGTGCCTCTTAGTGAAATTATTTTCTGTCTAGTTTTGTGCTAAAACTTACCCAAAAGCTGTTTTAACAGCTACTTGTTGTTGTGTGACTGTGTATTTAAAGTTTTTTGTGGTAAAATTTTATTTTTTGTGGTAAGTGATCCCGTTTGAGTTAGAGGGGCCTTGCCCTATCGTAGGCGTTTTAGTTAGAGTCTAGGTTGTCGTTTGTGTAGTTTTTGAAGTTTAGTGTGTCTGAAGTAGATAGCCATGTCGAAGGAACATAGACCATCAGGTTTTAAAAAATGTTCCAAATGTAATTATAAAATGTCCATTACAGACGACCATTCATTGTGTGTCTACTGTTTGGGCCCGAAGCACCTCCAGGAATCCTGTAGCGTTTGCCACGCTTTTTCCTCTCGTGTCCTCCAAGAGAGGAAAAATAAGTTAATTTTGAAAGGGCTTATTACCCCTTCCTTTGAGGAAGCCCTATCTTCTTCTTCTTCCCCTTCGAGGAAGAAAAAATCTTCGGCTCCGACCAGCCCGTCGGATCCGGCAGCTAAAAAGTCACGGCAGGCTTCTTCGTCGGCTCCACGGACTTCGGAGCCGAGGGCGGAACGGTCTGCCTCGATGTCTCCAGCCTCGACTCCTCTGGCTTCGGAGTCGACAGCTTGGGCTTTGAGAGGCGAGGCATCTCCATCGGCTCCACTGCCTTCGGAGCCGATGAGGGTTGCCCGCTCAGTCTCTTCCCCTTCGGTGCAGAAGTCCCCATCGGCTCCGAGGGAAATTGCAGTGGTAGTGGAATCTCCCTCGGCGCCGATACTTCTCGAACCCATACGGAGCCGGTCCCCCAGTCTTTCGGAGCTGGTGGAGAAGTCGACTCGGACCCAGTCGGTCTCTTCTCGGTCGTCGAGGATGTCTGATTCGGATTTAGACAGGGTGCTTCAAAGGCTTTTTCAGTCTCCGGTCTTTGCAAAATTGATCTCGGCTCCAGCCCAGTCGGCCCCGGAGCCGGTTTCCCATCCTGCTATCTCGGTTCCTCCTCCAACAGCTTCGGCGCCGTTGGAGTCAGTGTTGGTGGAGCCGGTGGAGGTTGTCGGGTTGGTTCCGACCCTAACTCCAACCCCGCCCTTCGGGTCGGGGTTCAGTACGCTGATCTCCTCTGTCGGCCCAGGGGGGATGCTTCGGGACCGATCCATTCGGTTCCGAGCCTCCCTCTCGGTGCGTCGGCTGCGGGCGTTCTGACTGCTGTTGTGGCCTTGGGGGTTGAACCATCCCAGGACTCTGGGGGGTCCCTCCTTCAAGGCCATGAGGAGTGCCCTTGGCCAAATCCTCTCTGGCCACTTCTACCATCTCACCACCACCTTCCCTTGGCACGGAGACTGGCTCCTTTGCAATTCCCCTGTCTCACGACAGCGGAGCCCTTGGGCCTGAGGTTACCCCCATTGGGGGTTCCCTTCTTCCTGGAGGTCCCTCCGAAATGCTTTCGGAGGAACTTCTGAGGAAGAAACAGTGCAAGTGGAAGCACGTCGACTCCCCTGATGAGTCTCTCACCTCGGATACTGACCTCGATGATGTGGAAGGGTCCCCCAAGTCGTCCTCGGATGATGTATCCTTTGTGGACATCTTGGAGATCCTTAAGCAAAGAGGCGACTGGCAGTCCAAACCCCCTTCTGCTGAGGAGTCTGTTTTCCTCAAGGCCTTCGGGGCTCAGCCCTCCACTTCCTGGGTGTCTCCGCCTTTCGATGAGCTTCTGGATTTGATCTCTCTAAGGGCGTGGGAACACCCGGACTCATTTGAACTGGTGCCAGCTCGCCCAAATAAATTCCTTTCGGCTCCCCCTGATAAGGACTTTCTTTCGAAAGGTGTGGCTATAGATGCCTTGGTGGTGGCATCTGCCACCCAGCAAGATGTGGCAGAGGCTTCAACGTCCGTCCATCCTCCTAATAAGGAGTCTAGGAGCATGGATCGGTATGGGAAGCGTACCCTTACTTCAGCGACCTTTACATTAAGGTCTCTGAACTACTTGACGCATTTCACGAGACTGCAGAGGGATCTGGTCAAGGAGCTTTCGGATACCCTCTCCGGTAACTTACCTGAGCAGTTGGCCCAGACGGTTAACTCCCAGTTGGCTACCCTGTCCTCATTATCCAACTCGTCCATGAGGCTCATTTCTTATGCAGCCGAAGGAGCGAGCAGAGCGGCGGGAACAGGTGTTGCTCTACGGAGACAAGCCTGGCTACGCCTGTGTCACTTTGCGGAGGCCTTTAAGTCTTCCTTTGCCGATGCCCCCTTTGATGGGTCCTCTCTGTTTGGACCCAAGGTAAAGGACACTTTGTCTCGCCAAGAACAGGAGGGTAAGACTTTAACTGCCGTAGGGGCCCGGTTTTCCACTCCCTTCAGACCTTATCCCAAGGCTCGAAGAGGAGGGAAAATGTGGTTCCGTAAGTCTCAAAAGCCTTACTCGTTGCAGCAGAGCGATTCCCCTTCTAGAGGCAGAGGAGGGGGAAATTTTTCAGGGAGACACCGTCCCAGAGGCGGCGGAGGCCCCCGCAACACTGGAGATCGCGAGTCCTTTCGTGGCTCCTCCTCCTTCCAGCATCCCCGAAGGAGTACCCGACTGTGCAGCTCCGGAGCCAGTCGGGGGTCGTTTTTCGAGGCACCTAAAGGCCTGGGAAAATATCACTCAGGACCAATGGGTGCTCCGAATCATCGCCGGAGGTTACACCATTCCCTTCTCTCAACCCCTCCCACCATCCCAAAGAATAACGGACCCGCCACCCAGTCAACGGGATCTTGCAGCCAGCGAAATATCAAAGCTGCTTCAAAAAGGAGTCATCCAACCTGTCCCCACAGATCAGGCCGGATCAGGGACTTACTCAAGATTCTTTTTGGTACCAAAAAAGACCGGGGACTTGAGGCCCATTTTGGATCTCAGCAAGTTAAACTGATTAGTGAAAAAGTCCAAATTCCGGATGGTCACCTTGCAATCCATTCTCCCGCTTTTGGAGAAAGGTGTTTGGATGTGCTCCATAGATCTCAAAGACGCCTATTATCACATTCTGATAGATCAGGCGTCAAGGAGACACTTGCGCTTCAGCCTAGGAGACAGTCCTTTCCAGTTCCGTGCACTGCCCTTTGGTCTCACCACAGCCCCCAGGGTATTCACCAAATGTTTGGCGGTGGTGATTGCTCACCTGAGAAGTCTAGGATTCCAGGTGTTTCCATACCTAGACGACTGGCTCCTAACTGCCACCTCCAGGCATCTACTCTTGAAAACTCTAGCAGCCACTTTCTCTCTAGGCAACTCCTTAGGAATCACCTTCAATTGGACAAAATACGTATTGCTGCCATCTCAGCGTATTCTGTTTATTGGTGCAGAAATAGACTCAAGGCAGATGCGAGTCTATCTTCCTGCGGAAAGGATAGCAACGCTGCAGTCTCAGGTTCGGGCATTACTCCTCAGACGTCGCGCTTCAGCGAGAATGGTCCTGCAGCTGTTGGGTTCCATGTCAGCCACCATTCTTCTGGTCCCCTTGGCAAGGTTGCATATGAGGATACTCCAGTGGCTCCTATCAGTCCAGTGGTCTTATCAAGACCTTCCCTTCAGTCACCACATATTGATCACAGAGACGTGCAAACAGGATCTTTGTTGGTGGCTTCTTTCCTCCAACATGAATCTAGGGCGACCCTTCGTTCCCCCATTCCCCTCGGCCCCGTTGACTACGGACGCCTCCCAGACAGGGTAGGGGGTACATTATCTGGACAGGTCGGTCCAAGGCACGTGGCACACCGACAAGAGTCTTCTCCACATCAATATCCTGGAAATGAGGGCGGTGCTTTTAACGTTGCAAGCACTGCACGATCACCTCCCCCAGGGTATGATTGCCATTCAGTCCGACAGCATGTCGGTAGTCTGGTACTTAAACAAGCAAGGAGGGACCAGGTCTTACCCCCTTTGCAGAGAGGCCATGAAGGTATGGGATTGGGCGATTGCTACCAAACGTTTCCTAGTGGCAACACACATTCAGGGGAGATCCAACGTGATAGCCGACAGACTGAGCAGAACTATTCTCTCCCCTCATGAGTGATCCTTGAACAGCAGAGTGATCACACAGATTTTCACGAGATGGGGAGCTCCTTGTTGCGATCTTTTCGCAACTCCCCTCAACGTGAAATGCCAGCAGTTCTTCTCTCTCACCCCAGTTCTGGGGGAGATCCCCAAGGATGCTCTAGTCCAAGCTTGGCCCCCCGGTCTGCTATATGCTTTTCCACCAGTTCCCCTTCTCCCCAAGGTGATTCAGAAGGCAATTCGCTTGGAAAGCAAAATGATTCTAATCGCCCCATACTGGCCTCGTCAAGTCTGGTTCCCCTTTTTTCACA
Source organism: Protopterus annectens (assembly GCF_019279795.1). NCBI lineage: Eukaryota > Metazoa > Chordata > Ceratodontiformes > Protopteridae > Protopterus > Protopterus annectens. The sequence goes on from NC_056728.1 coordinate 927,685,498, forward strand.
AATATGCGTTGGAGGGTCCCTGGTTCCTGGACCAAGTTCCGGACCTCTTGACGCATCAGTCAGGACAGCTCCATCAGTCCCTCCATTCATTGAAGTTAGCAGCTTGGCTACTCCTCTTCCGACCATAGTTAGGAGCCATTCTTTCGACCCTGAAGTCATGCATATTTTGTCCTCGGCCCACAAGACTTCTACTAAAAAGATGTATAGCAATAAATGGAAGAGGTTTGCTATTTGGGCCCAACTCCGAGGATTAGACCCTATGACAGCCTCGGTGTCAGAGGTTCTGAAGTTTTTAACTTCCCTATTCAACCAAGGTTGTTCGGTGTCTACCATCAAAGTTCAATTGGCTGCTATTTCCAATTTTCACGAGAGCGTAGAACCACCTTTAATGAGCAACAAGTTGTGCAAAGCTTTTATTAAAGGAGCTTTGCTTCTACGGCCCCCTATATCTCATCCTGCACCACCGTGGGACCTTAACGTGGTGTTAGGTGCATTAACCTCATCTCCCTTTGAGCCGGCAGCAACCTGTGACTTAAAATTTCTTTCGTGGATGACTGCTTTTCTAATTGCTATTACATCAGCCAGGCGAGTTTCAGAACTTCAAGCCCTATGTGTCAAACCACCATACCTGGTATTTCACAAGGATAGAGTATCTCTTAGGCCAAACCCATCCTTTATACCAAAGGTTTGTTCTAACTTTTGTTTGCAACAATCACTGGAATTACCGTTTTTTTTCCCTAAGTATTCAAACAGAGCTGAGGTATACCTTTCACAGCTTAGGCGTGCACAGACAATTACGTTTCCATTTGGATAGGACACACAAAGCACGAAAATCAGATCAACTGTTTGTGTCCTTTTCGGATAGTAAATTGGGCAAAGCCGTCATGAAAGTCACTATTGCCAAGTGGATCAGAGACTGTATCAGTCATATTTATCGCATTTCAAATAAGGAGCTTACAGTTCCAGTGAAAGCTCATTCTACCAGGGCTGTGGCCACTTCGGCAGCCTTTCATTCCAAGCTCTCTATTAATGACATCTGTGCGGCTGCTACGTGGTCTTCTCTACACATCTTAATTTCTCACTACAAATTGGATGTGGCATCTAGGGGTCGAGCTTCCTTTGGTTCCACGGTTCTCAGGAGCATTTTCCAGTGAGCCACCCAGGAATTAGGTGCTAGGGACGCTGTCCCATCTGTAGAGAATGTAGGCAAGATAGGATCACATTACATCTTTTAGTTATGTACTTACCATAACTTTAGATGTATGGAATCCATCTCGCCTACATTCCTAATAACCCACCCTCCTTCCCCCTGCCTTGTAGGCCAGAAGAGACCGGACGATCCAAATTCAACTTCTTCCTCTCTTGAAACACCTGGCAATGTTATAACAACAGTCTATGTGTGTGTGCATGTGTGCGGACAAACAAGATCTGGGGAAGCAGTAGTGGTGCATCCTGGGATACAAGGTAACTCAGCCAATAAGAGACTGCGTTCTATTGTATAGCGGCTGAGTCGGAGCAGAGGATCGGCTCTGAACCCATCTGTAGAGAATGTAGGCGAGATGGATCCCATACATCTAAAGTTATGGTAAGTACATAACTAAAAGATGTTCATCGTGTTTCACTGTTGCAGTCATTACACTTGGGTTATCCTGCTAGCAGGCTACCCGCAGTCGGCCAGAGTTCCAAAGTCTAGGTCCAGCGTCGGTTGCTGTCGCCTCTTCCCTGATGTCAGTGCGCCAGGGGTATAAAAGATGCAACCGACGCCATTTTCTTCAGTCTTTCTTGCCGCGCGGTGCCCAAAGCAAAAGCAGTTCGCAAGTGTCGGTCGGCCGACTCCTGAGATTTTCATAATTGAGTTTCAGAACCAAAGTCTTCAATAAAGCTAAGTACCCCATTGGGGAAACTTTTTCTTGCTCCAGACCGATGTCAGAAAAAGTTAATAATTGTATTTCTCGTGGGAAGCAAATACCTCATAAGGACTTTCACTCTTACTGTATTCCTTGCCTAGGCCCTGACCACGACATTACTAGTTGTCTGTTTTGTACTAGATTCAACAAACGCACTATTACACGTCGGTTTGATTTTGCTTTACATTATTTTGGCCGAAGGTTTAATTACATAATGCCGTCAGAACAACCGACGACCGGAATTTATAAAAAACGCAAAGACAAAGGAAAGGGCAGGCATCCGAGGTCCAAAACTGACGACGAAGCCTCTTCTAGGCCAGTCACCGGTTCTCAGTGAGGCGCTTTCGTAGCCCCTGACACCCGCTACCTCAGAGCCACAGGCCGTATCCGACAGCCACGTGGAGACACAGAGGCCTGTGGAAACTCAAGGTATTGGGCCTGCGGAAACTATTCCCTCAGATGGGTCCGGAGCCGCTGAGCAGGCATCGGCTTCTGAGGGTGTTTTCAGACCTTCACAGCTTACTATTAAGTCCACTACAGCAGCAAAGACAAAGTCAAAAACACCATTAAAGACAAGGAAACAAGTACAGCATTCTCCTGAACAGTCATCCATGCCAAAGAAACAGATGCTTAAAATGGCCGAAGACCTAATTACTTTAATCAGGGGTTCCCATCCCCCTCCTGACAAAAGGCCTAGGCAAGACACTGACTATGATTCCTCTGACCAGATTTCTATTTCCTCTGATTCCTCTTCTGATCAGGGATATTCTCTCCCTCCCTATGAGGACTCTGATGCAGAAGAGTCTATACCTTCAGCCTCTCCGCCTGAGGATTATTCTTTTGGGGAAACTCTGCACACCATGAGGGAGCATTTCCATTGGGAGAGAAAGGATTATTCAGAATACAAGCAAAGGCTCAGAGACTTTTTTATTGCCTCAGCACAGGCCCCTGGCTATTCCCCACTGTGCTTCATATTGTTGATGATGTTTTCTCTGAATCCAGTCCGTCTCCTGATTCTTTACCCTCTGCACCAGTCAAGTCAGACAGGTACTCCGGGGTCCCTGACTCTCATAAATTTCTTTACAAAAACCCTGCTGCAGATCCAGAAGCAATTTCTCAGGGTCCTAAAGGGGTTAAGGGTTCCACTGCTAAAAATCCTGTCCCCTCTGATAGGAATTCCAGAGCTCTGGACAGATGGGGGAAAAAAGTTTGCATTTCTGCTACTTTAGCTGTAAGGGCTTTAAATTGCCAGTTTCACATGCTTAAATATCAACAGTACCTCATGTCCTTGTTAAAACAGAAAATGGTTTCAAACTCAGAAAGTCCTGACAGTAAGGAAATGCAGGATTTATTGCATGCAGCTGAACAAGTGGGAAAGCATAATACTCTACAATGTGGTTTTGACTCATTAGAGGCTTCTTGTAGAGCCGCAGTTACAGGCTCTGTTATTCGAAGGCATGCTTGGTTGAAAGAACAAAGTTTACCTGAACATGTTAAAGTAAAATTATTGGATGCTCCACTACAGCATGATACTTTGGTGTTAAGGCAGAAGAGGTGTTAAAGAAAATGGAGGATAAAGCAAAATCATTGCAGACAGAATTGGATTTCTTACAGGTTCAACCACCTAGGTTTAGCAGAAACTGGCCTTCACAAAATTGGTGCTTTACAGTGTCAAACAGGCCACAAAGATACAGATACAGACGCCCAAGAGGCAAATCTCAGCCCCAAGGCTCCTACAGACCTAAACAATGGGGTGCTTCAGCCCCTAAGAAGGAGAAGACAAATCACAACCTTATAGGAAACAGTCCCAATGACTTCCCTCTACAGATGCCAAGCACTTACCTTTTGGCAGCACCCCTAGGGGGAAAGCTAGCACTTTTCTCAAAAAATTGGCACATAATCACCCAGGACAAGTGGGTACTGAATATTGCCTCTCAGGGTTACAGGTTCCACTTTCATATGCTTCCAAAATCAAAAGGTATGCCGGACCTGCCACAAAACCAATGGGCAGAGGCACAAATTGCTGCTCTCATGGACATGGGAGCTATTCAAAGAGTACCACAGCAAGAACAGGGACAAGGTTTTTACTCAAGACTTTTCTTAGTACCCAGAAAGGACCGAGCCTGGAGACCAGTACTGGACTTGTCAATCCTAAATACTTTCCTGGATGTTCCAAAATTCAAAATGTACACTACAGTAACTTCTGCCCATGCTGGACACGAAGGCTTGGCTAGTTACTTTGGACCTCAAGGAGGCATACCTGCATGTCCCAATCAGACAATCTTGCAGAAGATACTGCAGATTCATAGCTGGCTCAATGCATTACCAATTCTCTGCACTGCCCTTTGGCTTATCTACTGCACCCAGGGTCTTCACAAAATGTCTGGCACCAGTAATCGCATTTTGCAGACAAAAAGGAATTAAAATATATCCCTACTTGGACGACTGCCTTATTCAAGCAGAGAGCAAGGACATCTTTCTAAAGCATCTGGCGTTTGTAAAAAGATTACTAATTTGCCTAGGGTACACAGTAAATGAAAAGAAATCAAAACTAGTGCCTTCTCAAGAGATATTATTCCTGGGTGCAAGCTTAAATACAACTGCTCAGATGGCTTATCTCACGCCAGACAAAGGCAACTGACTCATTACTTCGAAATGATGGCAACAAAGACCCAGCTCCCTGCAAGAAAAATTCTGCAGGCCCTGGGCTTCATGGCATCCTGCATTCTACTAATTCCATATGCAAGACTGCATATGAGGAAACTACAATGGTATCTAAAAAGTGTTTGGACTCAACATTGCCACAGCCTGGAGACAAACATAATTTTAATTCCCTGCCTACAACAGGAGTTTCGATGGTGGTCCCAGGCCTGTCACCACAACAAGGGGACTGCCTTTCACCTTACCCACAGCCAGGCAGACAATAACAACGGATGCATCAGATTATGCCTGGGGGGCATATATGGCAGGAAAATGTATTCAGGACTCGTGGCCCAAGGAACAAATGCATCTTCACATCAATCAAAAAGAAATGCTAGTTGTACAAAATGCCCTGACAGCTTTCAAGGGCCTACTACATCCAGGACAACTACTAATAAAGGCGTACAATACCACAGTTATGTGGTACGTAAACAAGCAAGGGGGCACACATTCCTACCCCCTATGCAGGGAAGCCATGACTTGGTGGAACACAGCACTGACCTATCAAGTACATCTGCAGGCACATGGAACACAGCACTGACCTGTCAAGTACATCTGCAGGCACAGTTCCTGCCAGGAACAAAAAATACACTGGCAGACGAACTAAGCATAAATCTCATGGATCCCCACGAATGGAAACTAAATCCACAGGTGTTCAGCATGACAACAAGGAAATGGGGGTGCCCATACATGGATTTTTTTGCCTCCCCTCACAATTGCCAACTACAGAAATTCTGCACAAGAACTTATCACTCTCAAGCATGGAAAGTGGATGCTCTATCATTCAGCTGGAAAACCCTGACAGTTTATGCCTTCCCTCCAATGCCTCTTCTTACCAAGGTGCTCCTAAAAGTCAGACAGGAGAAGCCAAAAATGATCCTGATTGCACCAGACTGGCCACGCCAGCACTGGTACCCAATCCTAAAGAGCTTGTCTCAAGGCCCAGCCTGGCCTTTACCTCAAATTCCTCATCTTCCGACTCAACAAAACAATCAGATTCTGCACAGTCAACTCAGAACCTTAAATCTGGCAGCATGGCAGATAATGTAGCCACTCAGACTGCGCCTATCTCTAAAGCTGTTATGGATGTCATTTTGAAGCCAGGAGGCCCAGCACTAGGAAATCTTATGCAGAAAAATGGAAGAGATTCTGTGCTTGGAACCAGGCACAAGGGCTCAAACCACTTGTTCCATATATACCTCAGATTTTACAATACGTAACTGAGATGCTGGACAAAGGCCTATCTTTCTCATCAATTAAGATCCGTGCCTCTGCCATTTCAGCTCATTACAATACGGAACCTCCTATTTTTTCACAGCCTCTACTAAGACAGTACCTCAGAGGGGCAGAAAACATAAGACCCCCAAGGAGAGCACCAATACCAACTTGGGATCTCAATTTTGTTTTAGAAAAGCTCACACTGCCTCCTTTTGAACCAGCCAGCACAGCTGATATAAAATTCTTATCATGGAAAACTGCTCTGCTCCTAGCAATAACTAGAGCAAGAAGAGTCCCAGAGTTACAGGCATTAATGGCTGTGGAACCTTTCATCATTTTTCACCAGGATGGGGTTTTTCTTAGGACAAACCCAACATTCATGCCAAAAGCTGGTTTCCAGTGTGGTTCTGAACCAGACCATTTATTTGCCAACTTTCAACCCAAACCCCCAGAATAAAGGGGAGAGACTTCTGCACATTTTGGATATACACAGACAGCTACGATTCTACTTGGACAAAACAAAAGCTTTCAGAAAAACTGAGCAACTGTTTATAGCCTATGCTGCAGGGTCACAAGGAAAGCCTATCACAAAGCAGACAATTTCAAAATGGATAGGACACTGTATTCGCTTCTGTTATGCACAACATGGCAAACCAGTGCCTAAGGGCATTAGGCCACTTTCTACCAGAGCAGCAGCCACTTCAACAGCCTTTCTCAGAGGCGTACCACCCAAAGATATTTTAGAAGCTGCAACCTGGAGTTCAGTGCACACTTTCACCAAGCACTACCACTTACCTCTCTACTCTAAATCCAGAGCAGGCTTTGCCACTGCAGTTCTGCAGGGCCTGGTAGCCTCTCCAAATCCAATTTAGACCCAGCCACCCAACCTCAGCTTTGGGATTCAAGCAAGTGTAATGACTTCAACAGTGAAACACGATGAACATAGTACAGTTCTGTACCTACCATAAATGTAGATGTTTGAGTGTATTTCCTGTTGCAGTCCAGGTTACCCACCCACCATCCCCCTTTCTCTTTGCTGGGACTTCTCTGTACTTCTCAACTCTATACAACCTATGTGGTGTATTTGCTTGTAGATGAAGGATATGTTTATATTAATACATGCATGCTTTTTGGCATAATTTACTCTCTTCAGCCTTCCTTCCTGGGGGCACCTGACATCTGGGGCAAGAAAAACTGAAGAAAATGGCATCTGTTGCATCTTTTATACCCCTGGTGCACTGATGTCAGGGAAGAGGCGACAGCAACCGACGCCGGACCTAGACTTGGGAACTCGGGCCGACTGTGGGTCGCCTGCCAGCAGGATAACCCAAGTGTAATGACTGCAACAGTGAGTACACTCTAACATCTTCATTTATGGTAGGTACACAACTGTACTTTTTCTCTGTTTATATTATGGTGTAGTGTTTGGATGCTTAGCTGCACCCAGTTGCTGCTTTAAGGCTTCATCTGTCCTGGGCATGGGGTGAAGTCCACACAGAACCTGGTGATTACTTTTTTTGGCACCAGCACAAGTGGTGAGGCCCAGGGATTGCTGGAATTCTATATTACTCCCACCATTTTCAACATGTCCTGCAGATTGTGTCTTAGGGTTTGCCCAACTTTTGGATATCCTGTAAGTGCCTTGAATGATTGGTTATTGAGTCCTGTAGTTGCATGGTTCTCCACAGATGGCTACAGCCTGGCCTACTAGAAAACACATCCCCAGATTCTAGTAATACTGCTCAAATTTCCTAAACCTGAGTAGAAAATACCTGCTGCGAGAGGGTTATCTAGTTACTAGCTGTCTCTTCCTAATAAACAGCCTTCTTCAAACTAACTTAATTTCACAATTTCTGTCAAGCAACACAATGAACATTCCCGTACATATTTCTTTCCAACTCTAGTCATAGGCTAAGCTGCAACCTAAAAACAATTCTTTATACAAACAAATAATTCAAGGTAGGTGCCCAAAAAGACTAGGAATCCACAACAAACGGACACCAAGGATCCACAGGCACAAACTCTTTTAATGGAAACAAGCACGAAAGTAGAAAGAAGTACAGCACACCAAGCACAGCAAAGGAATTAACGTTTTCTTGAAATCCCGTTTTCGTCACCAACTTCATCAGATTACAATTAATTTCCCATCAGAACCTTGAATTTATAGAGCTGTCTTTTAACTATCATCCAATAGTATTTGATATTGTTAAAATGTTAATTTTACACATTGAGTGTTTAAATAATCAAAGAACACAGAAATAGATGTATGAGAGTATATAAATGTATGTAAAATATGATTTGTAAATGTTTAAAATCTAACCACAATTGTCTAGTGTATTAAATATACAAAATAGTAAAAATTAAAAGTACATTTTGAGTAAAGCTGGGGAATAACACACATCAGTATTAATGGTACACACACACCCTCTAGTGGTTGTTTTTCAAAATGCACTTATTAAAAACCATTTAAAACTAAAATCAAGTTGAAATCATTTATAAAACTGTGTATATATGTTGAAAGTGGGAAGGTATCTCAAAATTAACTAAAATCAAGTACAGGTATAATAATATTTCATAACTTGGCCGATTTTAATTTAAGTACTGGACCCAGGGAAATCATGTCATTCAAACTTGGGAACCTTGTAGATTCCAGTACAATTTTCCAAAACAGTTCCCTGTACTCTACACGTGTCTCCCACATTTCTCCTCTAGGGTCACTTTCCACTACTTCCAGTACAAAAAACTGGTATTTGGCTTTTTCACAAATGCAGGTATGTTTGTATAATGCGTTACTGTCTTTCTTGGTCCTAATTTCATAAAGGTATTCGTAAATCCTTTGTTTCAACTTTCTTTCTGTTTTGCCGATGTAAAAAGACGCACAATCTTTGCAGGTCGACAGGTATACGATTCCTTTGGTGTTACAATTTACAAATGTGTTTAAATAAAGTTTCTTTTTCCTTGCCTCCAAATAATAACTCTCACCCGTGGTGAGGTGAGTACAAAAGTTGCATGTTCCACATTTGAACAACCCCCTTTTTTTGTTTGAAAGCCTAGTTATGTCTGTTTTCTTAGACCCCTTCTCTAGTAAATTTTTCAGGGTTTTACCTTTACGGTACACATATTTAATGTTTTCATCAAAAATGTGGTTTAGGTCAGATATTTTAGCAAAGTTCGTCCATTCTTTGTCTGTTAATTTCCTAATTAGGCCAGATTGACCATCAAATGTAGTTATAATACCTCCCTTATAAGTGTCAGATGTTCTCTCTTTCTGGGGTAATGCATTTTGTTTAGACATATTACCTAAAATAGGGACAAATCTGGTGTTCCTACCTTGTGTTACTTCATAAATTTCGACAAAAAAACTACCAGGGTAACCCCTATTTAGAAATTGTTCTTTTAACCATTCACATTCTTTATTAAACCACTCATTGTCAGAGGTCATCCTGCTTACACGAACTAGCTGTCCTTTAACAACACTTCTTTTTTGAGAATGTGGGTGCGAACTAGTATAGTGCAGGTAGGAATTGGAAAATGTTTTTTTCCTAAATACCTTTGAATCAAATTGGTTGCCTTTTTTAGTGATAGTGATGTCCAAGTAGTTTAATGTATGTTTTTCAAATTTATGTGTAAACTTTAAAAAGGATGTAGTGTTGTTAAGATATTTAACCAGGTGAACAAAAGAAGTTTGGTCACCCTTCCACAAGAAACACAAGTCATCAAGAAATCTACCATAAAGGGACCATTTATCTCTATATGTAGAATTTATCAAAAAGTGGTTTTCCCAATAGGCCATGATTATATTGGCGTAGGTAGGAGCACAAGGTGCGCCCATTGCTACACCTCTCACTTGTTTGTAGTACTCCCCCTCAAAGTATATGAAGTTATATTTCAATACCATTTCCAAGAGAATCAGTACGGTTCTAAATTCATTTTGTGTTAGACATTTATATTCTATCAACATTTCTTCGAACCATTGCATCCCAATGTCATGGGGTAAACTTTTAAACAGGCCTATTACATCTAGGGTACCAAAGGATAGTTTGTGTGAGCATAAAGAGTGGTCCAATTTCCCTAGTAGGTCCCAAGAATCTTTTAAAATATTACAGTTTTTGGTAACCAACTGTTTTACTTTTACATCCACATATTTGGCAAGAGGTGCAGTTACAGACCCTTCTGCAGATACTATTGCTCTCAAGGGTGGATTATTCATGTCCTTATGTAGTTTCGGAATTCCGAAAATGGAGGGTACCCTAGGTTTGTCTACTTTAAGATATCTAAAGGTGTCTAGGTCAATTGATCCTTCCATAAGTAAATCGTTGAGAAGCAAGTTTATCTTATTATAAGCTATATTGATCTCATTCTTGGAGGTTCTTACATATATTTCCGAATTATTTAAAATTTCCATCATTTTACCTTCATAAATGATGTGCTCCATGAATACCACTCCTCCTCCTTTGTCAGGTTTCATGACTCTAAGGTTTTTGTCATTACATATTTCTCCCAACATACTTTTTTCAGATGGTGTCAGGTTGTATTTCACATAAGTCTGTTTTAGTGTTGATCTTAATGTGTTTTCCAAAGTTTTTTCAAAGTTTTTTAGTTGGGGATGTAGGGGGGGGGGGGGTTGAATGTACTCTTCCGTCTTAGGGTATTTCTATCATTTAAGTTAGTTTTCCCATTGAAAATGAGTTGTAAATTCTTCTTTATCAGAAATAGTTTAATGTCTACTAATAAATTGAAAATGTTGGTTTTCTGTACCGGAATAAACCCAAACTCCTTAGAGAAGAGATCAAAGGTAGTCTTAGTGATAGAATAACTAGAAAAGTTGTAAGTACTAAAATCCTTATATGTCCATTTATTTCCAGTTTTAACTATTTTGTCAGTTATGTCCACTTTACTGGATTCCTCATCTGAGGTCTCCACTGGTTGCCCTTGAAGTTTTTTCAATAGTATTCAGTGTTGTTTTTAGATCCAAGCCTTTCCGACCTTCTTAGAGGTGGAAACTCTGTTTCAAAATTTTCTTCAACAAAGAACACCTCATCATTACCTGTGGGTTCAGAGTTAATAACATTGTAGGCTCCTGTATTTTTTCTACATCTGTATTTTGGTCTTGGGTAATGGGTTTTATTTTTGTATTCATTCAGGTCCCTTTCTATTTTGTTAAATTTTCTGTTATGCACCTCAATGCATTTATTCTCTATATTTTTTAACAGTTTGAAATATTTGGCTTTTTCATCCTCTATGGTAAAAACTAAATCACCTGTAATTCCATTGTTAATGTGTTCTATTTTGACATGCAACCTTTCCATTTCCATCTCATTGTTTTTTTACAATTGCTTTCATGACATCTATTCCACATTTGTCAAAGGCAGTAATTAAATCACAGTGAAAATCACTACCCTCCACAACATTGTTAGGGTATTTACATACTCTCAATCCTTTAGGAACTATATTTAAGGACAGGCAGTGTTTCAAATATGCAATATCCATTTCCAACATTTTGAATTTATATAGAAAAAAATCTAAATCTTCCAACATAGAGCTATAAGTCCCAATGTGGGCAGACACAGGAACTCTGTCCTGAAAATCAAATTTAGCATGAAAAATGTCCGAAAAAAGTTTTCTAGTACCTGTTGCATTTGTATGAGTATTGAAAGTCCTCTGGTTGTTGCCAATATTCAAAATGTTCGTAGTTTCTTTAGGGGAGCCTCCCTCGTTGTCGCTGGTAGTGAAAAAATCCTTGGTAAACCTTCAAAACTAGTAGTAGTAGCCACATTGCGTGTTTCAGTCACTCGTTTTTCGCTTTCTAAGACAGGAATCCTTTTTTCTTTACAAAGCGTTTGCTTCCCTGCTTCCTGGTTCCCTGGGGGTGGTAGCGACGATAACAGCGTTGCCATTGATTGGCTCATGGGCGTCAGAAACCCCACCAACTGCGTCAGCTGACCGATGAGTTTGCGTAGCTCTCCTAGTTCGGAGTTATGCTGTGTATTGTCCAAGTTACAAGCACCTGTAAGATCCATCCAAAAGTACTAGCAAACAAATAATTCAAGGTAGGTGCCCAAAAAAGGTGCCCTAGCTGTCTCTTCCTAATAAACAGCCTTCTTCAAACTAACTTAATTTCACAATTTCTGTCAAGCAACACAATGAACATTCCCGTACATATTTCTTTCCAACTCTAGTCATAGGCTAAGCTGCAACCTAAAAACAATTCTTTATACAAACACATCTGCTTCAACAAATTAAGTTACCTGCTGTCTTTAAGAAGTACCTCTCTTCTATATTATTTTCTCTTCAGCCGACATAAATCAAAACTGGAAACATCCAAGACAATCCTGGCTCTCTTTAGTCATCAGTAAATACTTTAATATCCAGTAACAACCAATATCCCACAAACTATCTTAACTCTAGCAGTATTGTCAGAAAAAGTCACTGCTTTTTACAAATTGCATGCGTTAATACTTGTAATATGAGCTTGGGCTTTCGGATATTGGCAAAGGCTCTTGCTACCCCCATAGTGCCTTTTTTAGGCAAGGCTCAAAAGACAAACTCACCTCCATAGGTATCACAAGGAATAAGAAACTAAGAGTAATGCTACTCAACGCCAGAAGTCTAAACCTCAAGATGCACGCACTCGAAACTCTCCTTAGCATGGAGAACATCGATATCTGTGCCGTAACAGAAACCTGGTTCAGGGCTCCTGAGAGCACCCCAGCACTACCAGGTTATACCTCATACCATGCTTTTCGGCCCCAAAACTTGGACCGAACCACAAAAGGAGGGGGAGTATCGATATTCATCAAAGATACCCACACCTCCAGGTTGGTGGCAAAGCACGAAGCATCAGAGACTATCCATGTGCAACTACCAGTGGGTAAAACTGCCTTCCAGTTTATAGCCTGCTACAGACCAACCTCCCAAACCCAGGAACCCCACTCGGCCTTCCTGAGAACACTGGAAAATATGAAGATCTCTCCAAACACCATTATATAGGGCGACTTCAACTACCCAAACATAGACTGGGAGCATTACTCTAGCTCCAACACCCTAGCCCAAAGGTTCCTAGAATTTATAAACTCAAATGCTATGTAACAACTTGTTACCACTCCCACAAGAGGGGAAAACATACTGAACCTGATCATCACCAACATGGGGACTCTATGCTCTAGACCAGAAGTGTATCCCTCACTGGTAAGATCAGACCATAAGCTAATCTCACTGGATATTCACATCCTGACCCCACCCCTTGCCCAGAAAACCACAGTGAAAAACTTCTCTAAAGCAAATTTCACACTCGTCAAAACCGAGGTGGAATCCTTCAAAGCCCCCGGGCCTGTGGAAAATACGGCCCAGACCGCAGAATCCTTTATAAACGCATTCTATGAACACCTTCAGGAATGCATGGATCATGCGATCCCAAATAAAACCAAAACCCAATTCTCCAAAGGCAGACGTCCTGTCTGGTGGACCCCAGCCATAAACAAACTATACAATAGGAGGAGGAAGCTACTAAATGATAGAGCAAAATCCCAAAAAGGGAAGGCATCACTGATCAGTATTAGCAAAAAACTACGGGCACTCATAAAATTGTTTAAGGCCATCTTCGAGAGAAAAATTGCACAGGACACTAAGGATAATCACAAGGCTTTCTTTAGTTATGTTAGGAACCTGGGTGGTAATTCCCAGATATGCTCAGAATTAGTCCAAATTGACAAAAAATACACCGAACCCACAGACATTGCCAACATCCTAGCTGACAGGTTCAGTGCAAATCCCCCCCCCCACCAAAAGGGCAAATATCTATCCCAGCAGAGTGCTGCCCCCCTGACATCTCAGATGCTCAGGTAAGAGCCGCCCTCTCCAAAGCAAAAAACACAGCATCAATGGGACCAGACGGTGTCCCAGGCTGCGTCCTACATGAACTCCAAGAAGAGCTAAGCCCAAACATAAAACTATTGTTCAATCTCAGCCTTACTACAGGATATGTGCCCAAAGAGTGGCGTACAGCAGCAGTGGTCCCTCACCATAAAGGTGGTGCCTCAATGGATCCTGGAAACTATCACCCCATAAGCCTGACTAGCTTGGTCTGCAAAGCTATGGAAAGGATCATCATGGACCTCATAAATAAAGATATTTGGGACCTAGAGACACTGGATCCTACCCAGTTCGGCTTTAAGGGCAGATCCTGCCTCTTAAACCTGGTTGATTTCTTTGAAACAGTCACCAAGGCCATTGACGAGGGGAAGGTGGTCCACACAGCCTACCTGGACCTCGCAAAAGCCTTCGATACAATACCCCACTCGGGCATTATAGATAAGCTCACCAGCTTAAATATAAACCCCTATGTCACTAGATGGATTGCAAACTGGCTCAAGGACAGAACCCACATGGTTAGAATTGCTGGAGCCATGTCAGACTCCAAACCAGTTACAAGTGGTGTCCCACAAGGCTCAGTCCTGGGACCTCTCTTGTTTGGTATATATTTCTCAGAGGTACAGGCCAACATGGAAGGACTGTGGCTGACCAAGTTCGCAGATGACTGCAAACTGGGCGCCATAATCGACTCTCCAGCCGACACAAACATCCTCCAAAAGGGCCTCATAGAAACAGACAACTGGTGCCAGAGCCATGGCCTCAAGCTAAATGCCAAAAAGTGTATAGTCATCTCCTTTGGCAAAAACAAAGTGCACACAAATTACCACATAGGTGGTACTCCATTAAGTACAGAAGAAGTAATTAGGGACCTGGGGACCCAAGTTGATAGCAATCTCTCATTTGACAACCACGTGGCCAAAGTGGTTAGAAAAACATTTTATATAGCCCACCTAATCATGAAGGGATTCACATCTAGATCAGGGGAGATCATCGTGCCTCTTTACTCATCCCTCATCAGGCCCATAATTGAGTACAATGCCCCTTTTGGGATGTACCTTACCAGACACCTGCAGCAACTGGAGAGACCCCAAAAGTACGTCACCAAGAGGATCAAAGGGCTCAAACAGATGTCATATGCTGCCTGGTTAAAGAAACTCCAGCTCTACTCAGTGGCATACCGCCTTTTCAGAGGCGTTCTGTGCCTGACGTATAAAGCCATGTCCAACCCGGAATTAATGGACATGCTGCACCTCAGAAAATCCAAATCCCATCGAACTACGTGCTCGAGAGACTTGAACCTCAGCACTGAAATAAATAGGACATGCTGGAGGGACAGATTCATAACCCAGAGGCTCCCTTCACTCTGGAATAAAATCCCAGTCCAGGTTAGGCAGAGTCCCTCATTGACTCTCTTCAAGAGGAATCTTGATGAGTGGATGGGAGATTGTAGGTTTACCCCGGGTGTCACTTCTGTGTCACTGTTAGACAGAGGCACAGTATACTAACCTCGAAAAAGGGCATAGCAAAATAAATTTAAAATGGGTGGCGAAAGCCTAACACATTCTGGCTAGGCTTATAAATGCCCTAGGGCAGATAGCCTAGTGTGAACCTACAACAAGTGGTATTCTCTGGAGTCTGTCTCTACAAAATCCCAAGTGCAATATGTCTTATTGACATCTGACTTAAAGATTCCTTCTGCCATTCTGGTTGCATCCATGACAGCTGTAACATGTATGGTTTTATACCTGGGCCAAGAGTTGGTGGCAGAGTCATGCTTCTAGTCATGCAGCATGTCCACCTGCAAATCACTGAGTCTTCAAAATCTAACTATGTTGTTCATAAAGATCCCAACTTGGGTGTTAGCAAGCCTACACATAGGAAACCATGCTCAAATTAACATTGCCTCTTTTTATACTCCCCTACCTTTCTCAATTGCTTCTATCTGAGACACAATCTTGCAAATGTTCCTGCTTGGTACAGGAATGCAGTTATTCTAGTGGACATTAACATGGATGCCAATGACCATGAAACCAAACAGCTGAGCAACATGCTGCGACACCTTGACCTAGAAAAACTTATAAAGCAGCCAACCAAACCCAACCTCAAAACAGGAAAGCATTTTTTTAAGCATTTTGGAGATTATCATATTTTTTTACCAACTTGGTCCATTGATGCATTAAAATTCTGCCAAACTTCCTAAATTAGCACTTTCTGGTGCCATCCTATTGGTCTTTAAAATGTATAAAACCTGTGCCTCACATAGTGACTAGTCATCCATTTACCTTACGTAAAGTGGCTGTACTTTATTTGCATATGAATTCTATCATTTGGCTGCCCCTTTACCAAACCGATCACCCTGAAAGAGCTTTGTTACACTTCATTGATACACTTTCTACTATCCAGAACTCTATATTCCCTTCTGTACTTAGAAGGCTATAAGGCCTGAAATGCCCTTGGCTTACCAATGAAATCAAAAATCTCATGAGGCAAAGCGACTAAATGTCTGTCTGGAAAAATAATCAAGCTAATGTTCTCCTACATGAAACGTACATATCCTTAAGAAAACAGTCGAATAACTACAAACTCAGCCAAAGTCATTTATCTTAGAAATGTGCACATTTCTCCTACCAGTAATCCTGAAAAAAATGGAAAGAAAGAAAACGCACAATAAGAGTCGTCTAACTACTCCTATTTTGCTTATCATATCCCTAACAACTTTAACATTAGTACGTCAAAGGATTATAGAAACTGTCATCTCTTCCATTGAAAGTATCACTAACCAACTACTCTAACCCCTCCAGCTCAAATGACCATTCTTGCAGAGTATGCAGTCACCTTTTACTTCTGAGCTGTGTCCGAGAAGGAAACTAATAAGGTTAATAAAGAACTTTAAATCTTTTTCCTCTTATACTGCACTCCACCTTAACTTCATTAGCAAGGCAACAGTCAAACCACCAATTTATATTTATAATCTGTCACCTTAGGCATTGTTCCACCAGCCCTGGAACTTGTCATCTTTATACCTCTTCCGTTGGTATCCCAGCCCAAAACTTCCTTCATGTCACCTCTTTGCCCTCTTGCAAAAATGTTTGTAAAAGTTGTTTACAGACAGCTGTTAAAACACTTTTAATAGCTATGGACTAATATCTGATGCACAAACAGTGTGGCTTCAGAAAGGGTTTTAGCACAACTATCACTATACTTTTAGCAGCTGACAATGTACAGCAAACTAAATGTTGGTATCCTAACAGACAGTATTTCTATGGGCATGACTAGTGCCTTTGAAGTTATTGACCACAAAATTCTACTTGCTCAACTTCAAAAATTGAACATGGGAGAAAATGTTATTGTTGGTTCTATAGTTACCTTGATTGCAGGACCTTTCATGTTTATTCCAACATCCAGGTATTGACTAATGGAACACTAAAAACAAGTATCCATCACGGCTCTGCACTAGACCGGTAACTGTTTTCTTTATTCTTTAATTTTATTACGGATGACTTGCCTGAAGTTAACCTTACCCTCTACACAGATATTTTATTACTCTACGCAGATAGATGTCCCACTGTCCCACAATCTCAACACTAACAATTCTTCTCTGATCTTGTGAAGTGGTTCGAACAAAATATTTCAAATTAACTATGAAAAAACAAGATAATTCTTTTCCTCCCCTCATAGAACCCTTTTGACTTTCTGTCCTTACTATCTCAGGCAAGAACAATGTTGTTGTGTTCAGTAAAATGTGTAAATAATTTAACCTGATAACCAAACTGTGCAGTTTAACACATTACAGCCAGGTAATGTCTCTTGGTGTTTCTGCACTTGCATTTTTCTGATGCCTCTAGGCATCAAATATTGCTTGTTCATATTTGAATTAATGCTAAAACCATGCTACATACAAAGTATTAAAAGATTTAATTTTAAAACTTGCATACTGGCAAAAAGAACAGTATTGGTATCTGACCTCTTATTAGGGCAAGTTTGTTTGTGTCTTTCGGCTTTTCCCGGTTAGGGGTCGCCACAGCGGAACTCCGGTCCGCTAATGATTGGCAGTAGATTTTTACTTGTTGGCTTGCTGGACCCTAACGCACAACCTTCAATGAAGGAACGCCCATTCACGCATGTCGACACACAGAAGAAGCTCTAACTGAGAATCGAATGGGCAACGTCTAACTGTGAGGCGACGAAGCTACCGCAGCACCACCACCGCAGTATATCAGGGCAAGTAATATACCTGGCCTGTAAGGACCGCCTGATCTACTTCAGGCTTTGCCAGTTTGGACCATCTTGCTTTTCTGCTGCCCCAGTGATTTCTCCTGTTTGTACAGTACTTGACAAAGTATGTTTATATCGTGACCCATATTGTAAGCTAATGCCTGTTGATTGTCTCGTAATTTTTTGCCACTGAGTCAGGTAATCCAGCAGCCAGACTCCTCTCACTGCCCAGTATCACCTGATGGTCCTTTTCCCCTGTTACTAACTTTATTCTTTAACCACCTACTTATCCTTGTCTTGGTTACCTTCTGTATCTTTCCTTCTGCCCACTAGGTGGCAGTACAGTCCAGCTTTGTGCCCTCGCTGTCTCTCCCACTTGTGCTTGCTTTAGCTCAATATATTTCTTCTTTTCTTTTATTTCTCATCTCTTGCCCTGCTGCTTCACCTCCTAGCCCCTACTCTTCTCATCCTTTACCTACTTTAGACTATATCCACTTCTAGTTTTCCCTGCTTCATTATCCTCTCTCCTACACCATACCTGCTTTACTAGAAGCTACATACCTGTTACTCCGTCTCCTTCTCTTTGCCCCTTACTGATTGTCTCCTCCGAATCCTCCACCACTTGGTCTGACCCGCTCCGTTCGCCCTACGGGCTCACTCTGCTACCCTACCCTACCCCCAATTCCCACCCACCTCCAGTGCTGTTAAACTTAAACATCTCTGACCACACCCACTTAACTACTTAGCCTATCCCATTAGACTACTACTTATCAACCCCACCCTTCTCCAATTCTCTCTATAACTAACCCCACCCTTCAATAAATTTACTTTTCATCCCTCTACTTCTTTGTTACCCCTCCCATAAGTCACCTCTCATCTATTCTACCTTAAATTTCTCTTATCTTTACTTTGTTTAACCCTCTACATAATCTCTTAACCCCACTATCACAAATTACCTTCTTGCTTAACTATACCCTTAAGAACTTTCTTCTTATTACTTCTTCAATAATATTCCTAACTTCACCCTATTCCCTAACCTTCTACGAACATCTCTCTCTAATTAGTAATGAACCTTCCCATCAACAAACATTACCAATCACACAGCTCAACAACTTCTCCCATAGTAATATAACCTCTACTTCAGTTTACCTACTTCCAAGGTTCCATAGATCTTCCCGTGTTACTTACTTCTCCAGCAAGATAAGCCCACCCAAGTACCTTAAAAGCATAAAGACTTTATTAAAATATCCCACCCAACTTCTATTAGATGGCGGTATTCATCCTAATCCAGGCCCAAACCCTCCAATCTACAATAACCCACAATACAAAACAACTAATTGTGTCTCTACCTCTATAAAACTAGGTAATTCTGTTAGAATAGCTCAACTCAACATCCGTAGCATTAACAATAAACTTACTCAACTGCATGCCCTCTTACAAGTGCATGCATTTGATATCCTTTGCCTTACAGAAACTTGGTTGAAACCCTCTACTCATGACCTAGAAATAACCCCACCTGGATATAACATCCTAAGATGTGACCGTACCACCAAGAAGGGTGGAGGTGTAGCTATCTTATACAAATCTGAACTTCTAGTTTCATGCTATAATGTGTTACTCCCCTCTAATACCAATGCAGAAACCCTTACCATTAAACTCCAACTTAATAAATATAATCTGCACCTACATCCCTCCAGGAAATAATATTAACACTCTTGAAAATATTCTTAGTAGCCTTTCCACCCTACTACCTCAAACTATTGTACTAGGTGATTTTAACATTGACTGGACTACCTGTAACTCTCCTAATCCTAACACCCACATAAATCTTTATGGCTTCACTCAAATAATAAACACCCCCACAAGAATCCACAAACCTAGTAATAAAGAAGCTACTCTTGACTGGCTACTTATAGTCATCCTGAAACCTATACTTCAGGAACATTTCCAGATGACCTTAGTGACCATGTTCTTACCTATATAACAAAACAAAAGGCTCATACACCTATTAATAACACATTTATAACCTATCGTTCCAAAAAAACACTTTAAAGCAGAGAGCTTTCAGAACGAACTAAAGGCCTGTAACTGGTCACCTCTGAAACAACTCAATCTAGATGAAGCAGTTTCTTACTTTAATACCAAGTTCCTACAAATCCTAGATCTCCATGCCCCCCTTCGCTCTTCCCGAGTTAGGACTAAAACAGCCCCATGGCTCACAAAACAAACAAAGGACAAAATACTCCTACGGAACAAAATATGGGCCAGATGGAGAGCCACTAAGAGCTCTGCTGACCACCTATATTTCAAACAGCTAAGAAATGCAACCAAAAATGACATTATCTTAGGCAAGAAAAACTATCTCCACCTTCAACAATCACACCCAAATAACCCTAAAAAGTTTTGGTCAGGCATTAATAAACTTCTCCATCCAGGACATACCAAAACTCCAGCCCCATCTTCAGTTCCCCATAATAACCCATTGCAAATAGCTGATGCCTTTAATAATTACTTCACAGAAACTATACAAACTCTTGCAAACACAATATCTCCCATTTCCCCCAGCACTTTACAAAACACAAACAGTTCAGTGCTTCCTTTCCATATACAACCTGTGCCCACATCCTTTATCTGCAAACTCCTTCAAAAACTCAAACCTTGCACCCCTTCTGCTGACCACCTACCAGCAGAATACCTTCAAATAGCTTCCAAAGTCATAGCATATCCATCCTTATGAACTGAACAATCATAGAAGGTAACATCCCATCCATATGGAAAGTCTCCCGTATAATCCCCTTACATAAAGGAGGCAAATCCATTGATATCTCCAACTTCTGACTAATTGCATAATGGAAAAATGTATTCACCATCAACTACTCCAACCTCTGCTCCACAATAACTTACTTGCCAACTGTCAGCATGGCTTCAGGCCCTTTCATAGTACAACTACAGCCCTTCTATCTTTTACTGACTGTATTAACAAGAATCGAAATAATAACCCTATTTTCTGCACTATTCATTGACTATCAAAAGCCATTGATATGGTTAACCATGACTTACTAATCAATGTCCTAAAAGCCCAATCTCTTGACCCACAAGCAATACTTTGGTTTACATCCTATCTAAAAAATAGACAACAAGCAGTGCTCTGGGACAATAATCTCTCCACACCTCTCCCTGTTAACATTGGAGTCCCTCAAGGCTCTATCCTCGGCCCTCTTCTATTTTCCATCTTTATTAATGATCTGAATACTGTTGTTCCTCAAGCCACATGCATACAATACGCTGATGTTTCTACTTTAATCTGTACTGCTAAGTCATCAATCTCTCTTCAGACCCTTACTCAAGCAGTTTTTAACACCATTGAAAATTGGTTCACCCATCACTACCTCCTCCTTAACCCTAAAAAAAACAAAATTATTACTTTTTGCCCCCACTCAAAAGTCACCAGAGCTCCACTTCACAATTTTCTCTAACAATGGAACTACCATTTCCCCTGACACTACTACACGTCTACTGGGCATAACCATAGATAATAACCTCAGCTTCGATGAACATATCAACAACACTATACAGACTGTCAATAAAAAACTAGGCTCCCTGTATAGAATCAAACCCTTCCTCACACCACTAGCTAAAACCTCCATTGCCCAGACTCACCTAACTTCTACTCTATTCTATGCTTCCGCCATATACATCAATCTATCAAAACACAATCTAAGCAAGCTTGAAACTAGCTATAATAACATAGCTAGATTTGTCACTGCCACCCCTTTCAGAACCCACCACTGTCACAACCTTAAACAACTTGGATGGTCAGAACTACAAAACCATCTACTGTATAACCAACTGCTTATCTCACATAATATTCTTTATCACCCAAACAATACCCCAATCCTCTCTAACCTGATCTCCCCATATAGAAATCTTGCAACACTTCGCTCAGCAAATAAGCTATTAATCTCCAATATTAAATCTAACAATAAAGCTGGGGAGTCACTTTTTACTAACATTGTGGGTAAAATCTGGAACAATCTTCCTAGTACACTCACATCTCTCTCATCCACACCACTGTTCAAGAAACATCTGAAATTTCATTGGCTTTGTCCCTGCTCTAAACCAGACTAAACCCTACTTTTCCCCCTTAATGCTCTTTTTTCTATACCCCTTCCTTCTAACCTTTGTCCCCTCTACAGCTTTAATCAATAGAAACTAACCTTATTCTAGCCCTTGTGATTCTTGCCTCCTCCTGCTCTCTCTCTTTCTCTTTCTCAGACCTACTAATCATTACTTCAGAATTCTGAGTGTCCTTGTACTTAATTGTATGTTTAACCTTGCACAGCCTGTGAGCTATTATTCACAGAAAAAATGTTTTGATTCTCTTAAATCTTTTTGTAATTTCTTTGTATTTGAATTTAGTCATTTTTAACTATTGTAATCTTTTTTGTAATTTACTAATGCTTGGAGCTCATCTCCCTGGGCCTCTACTGAAAATGGACATGTGTCCAGCTAGACAGCTAGACTAGCCCAACCAACAAATGTAAAATAAATAAAATAAGTAATATAAGACAAATTAATAGTTGTTCACATTTGTAATATAAATTTCATGTTTTATTGAATATCTTGGCAACTGACTAGCACAGACAGAACTGCTTAATCTCATATTAAAGCTCTCAGCTGGGTAAACAAAATGTTGCTGACAGTATGTGTGTAATTTGAGTGGTTGCTGAGATATTGTAAGTTGTTTACAAAGGATTACAAACTTAATGGTGATTGTTTTTGTGTTATTTCTAAAATCCAGTTTAAGACCTAGACCCTAAAGAATAGTAAGTACCACTATAAAAAAAGTTTTTGCTGAAGAATTTGTGTTTGCCATTTACACATTAGTAACCCCTGCGATTCCAGAGAGAGAATTGTCTCACTAGTCAAACAAATGTTCCTATCTAAAAGGCTCTGCCCATTGGAGGAGGATATGCTGCAAACTTCCAGAGCTCCATTGAAGGGATTGAGTTAAATCTGTGTTTTTCGTTTGCTTTGGTGGTTCGTGACTGACCTAATGGTCAGTACCTGCTGGTTTGTCAAACTAAAAAAAAAAACATGCTGACAACAACCAACATTTGCATCAGTGATTTTTTTTCTCTGACCCTCTTCTCCTTTGCACTTTATATGGCCATGTGTTTCACTTCCTTCGAATATGAACACTAATCACCCTGTGGAAGAAGACTGCATTCTTAGAAGAATAACTCACTTCTCTGTTTAGGAAAAGAGAGAGAGCGAGAGACTGGTGCTTGAGAAATGTCATCCACCATTTTTCTGGATTCTTCCTGTGTGCTCATAACTCCATTCCCTAACCGTTAATTTGTGTGTGTGGCATGCCCTGCAATGTGATGGTCACATTACCTTCCAGTGTACATGCTTGATGTTCTTCGTGTTTCACTGTTGCAGTCATTGTTGCCCTCAGTCGGCCTGATTAACAATGTCTTGGGTCCTGCATCGGTTGCTGTCCCTTCTTCCATGACGTCAGGGGGTATAAAACATGCAGCCGACGCCATTACATCAGTCTTTCTTGCTGCGTGGTGCCCAAAGCAGTTCGCAAGTGCTGGTCGGCCGACTCCTGAAATTTTCGTTTTCGAGTTTCAGAACCAAAGTCTTCAACTAAAAATTCAAGTACCCCGCCTGGGAAACTTTTTCTTGCTCCTTACCGATATCAGTAAAAGTTAATAATTGCATTACTTGTGGGAAGCAAATACCTCATAAGGATTTTCATTTGTACTGTATTCCTTGCCTAGGCCCTGACCACAACGTACCTTGCTGTCGGTTTTGTGCTAAATTTAATCAACGCACTATTAAACGTCGGTATATTTTTCCTTCTAAATATTTTGGCTCATGTTTTAATTATCCAGAAATGTCGTTGGTTAGCAATCAGACTACCGGAATACCTAAGAAAACGCAAAGGAAAAGACAGAGACAGGCCATCGAGGTCCAAAAATGCCGACGATGCTTCTAAGCCAGTTGCCAGTTCACCGGTACTCAGTGAGGCGCTTTTGCAGCTCCTGATACCCACTACTTCTGATTCACAGGCCTCTGCTAAGACCCATTCGGAGTCCGGTATGCTTCAATTATGGAACCCGCGGATGTCTCTACCTTAGATGGGTCCGGAGCTGCTGTGAAGGCACCGGCTTCTGAGTGTGTTTTCAGGCCTACAGATTTGTATATTAGACCAACACCATCTTCAAAACTAAGGCCAAAATCAAAATCAAAATCTATGTCTAAAAAACCGACGTCTGGGCCACATGTGCAGGCCCCTATGCCTAAAAAACAAATTATCAAAATGGCTGAAGATTTAATTACTCTGATCAGGGGTAGCCAACCCTCCCCTTCTAAGAGGCCTAGGCAAGACATTGATTATGAATTTTCTGAACAGGATTCTATTTCTTCTGACTCTTCTAATGAACCGGATTTGTCTATACCTACTTATGAGCACTCTGATGCAGAAGATTCCATTCATTCTGCTTCTCCCCCTGAGGATTTTTCTTTTGGAGAAGCTACATACTTTAAGGGAACATTTACACTGGGAAAGTCAGGATTTCTCTGAATCTAAAAAGAGAATTAGGGATTTTCTTCTTCTTCCTCAGCATAGGCCATTGGCTGTACTTCCTGTTCTAGACATTGTTGATGTTTTTTTTTCAGAATCTAGTATGGCTCCTTGTAAGCCAGACAGATACTACAGGGTTCCTGACTCCCACAAAATCCTTTTCAAAAATCCTATTGCAGATCCTGTAACCATTTCTCAGGGTCTCAGGGTCCCAAGGTCTTCTGCTAAAAATCCTACCCGTTCTGATAGAGATTCCAGGGCGCTGGATAGATGGGGTAAGAAGGTTTACACTTCTGCAACCTTGGCAATCAGGGCTTTAAACTGTCAATTTCATATGCTTAAATATCAACAGCATATCATGGGACTGCTTAAACAGAAAATGATGTTAATTTCTGACTGTGTGGAAAATAAAGATTTACAGGATTTATTGCATTCAGCTGAACAAGCTGGAAAACATACTTTGCAATGTGGTTTTGATTCTTTGGAGGCCTCTTGCAAGGCTGCTGTAACTGGGTCTGTGCTAAGAAGGCATGCTTGGCTCAAAGAGCAAACTCTGCCTGATCATGTTAAAGCAAAATTGTTGGATGCTCCTTTACAACAGGACCGTCTGTTTCGTAATAAGGCTGAAGAAGTTTTAAAAAAGATGGAAGATAAAGCTAAATCTATGCAAACTGTGAAAGATTTCTTACAAGTGCAACCTCCAAGATTTAGTAGACACTGGCCTACTAAGAACTGGTCCTTTCCAGTTCCTTCGAGAGCCACTCAAGTCAAACCCAGACATTCCAAAGGCTCCAGGTTTCAATCACAAGGGACTTTTAGAACAAAACAATGGGGTGTCTCCTCCTCCAAATCTGGGAACAAAAAGGCACCTCCCTATGGTAAGCAGTCTCAATGACTTCCCTTTACACTTACCAAGTACTTACCTTTTAGCCGCCCCTTTGGGGGGATAACTGGCACTTAATGCAAGAAACTGGCAACTTGTAACCCAGGACAGATGGGTTTTAAATATAGTATCCCAGGGGTACATATTTCATTTCCACACATTGCCATTCCCACATGGATGACCAGACCTGCCCCCAAATCAGTGGGCAGAAGCTCAGAAACAAGTACTGCCCCTCGTGAACATGGGGGCTATTCAACCAGTACCATAAGAGAAAAGGGACAAGGTTTCTATTGAAGACTTTTCCTGGTACCCAGAAAAGACAAATCATGGCATCCAATTCTGCTGGACTTTTCTCTAAACACATTTCTGGACATTCCAAAATTCAAGATGCTGACTCTTCAACAGTTACTTCCTATGCTAAGCAAACGTGCATGGTTGGTAACTCTAGACTAAGAGGCTTTACCTGCATATCCCAATCATGGAATCTTGCAGAAGATACCTCCGCTTCAAAGCAGGCTACTTGTATTACCAGTTGTCTGCACTGCCCTTTGGCTTATCTACTGCGCCCAGGGTCTTAACAAAGTGCCTGAGGCAAAGAAAAATTCAGATATATCCATACCTGGACGATTGTCTAATTCAGGCAGAAAACAGGGACATTCTTCTCAAACATCTGGTGTTTGTAAAAAGGGATGTCCTTCAAGGATGCATCTGCAGTCATAACATATGGGTTGTCCTGCCTCAGGCAGCCCTTCGGTCGGCCGGATTCCAAAGTCTGGGTCTGGCCTCGGCTGATGTCGCACTTTCCCCGACGTTAGAGTGTCTGGGGTATAAAAGCATCAGCCGACGCCATTTTCCTCCGTCTTTCTTGCCGCGCGGTGCCGGAAGCAGAAGCTGTTCGCAAGTGCCGGTCGGTCAGATCCAGAGATCTCAGCTACCGAAGACTTCGAAAAAAGCTAAGTACCCCGTTGGGGACTCTCTCTTGCCTCAGCCGATGTCAGACAAAGTAAATAATTGTTTAACTTGTGGGAAACAAATACCTCATAAGGATTTCCATTCTTACTGCCTTCCTTGCTTAGGCCCAGACCACGACGTATCAGCTTGTTTAGCCTGTGCCTCCTTCAACCGACGGACTCTTAGACGTCGGTCGGAGTTTGCAGAGGAGTTTTTTGGAACCGCTTTTGCTTATAAAATGCCGTCGGAGACTCCGACTTCGCATATGGTCAAAAAACGCAAGGAAAAGGACCGACACTCGCGGCCCACGGTTTCGGCTGAAACCACGGCTAGGCCTACCGCGAGTGTCTCGGTTTTGGCTGAAATCGAGTCCACGGCTATTCCTACTACCGAAACCATACCTCCGACCACCGAGGCCAGAGAGGCCCCGGCTGAGTCTGCTTCAGAACTCCCTACTGAAGCTAGTGTTCAGGATTTGTCCGACACCATACCTTTGGACATTTCTACCCCTGCACGTGGGGCAGCTAGGCCCCCAGCTTCTATGTCTATTAAGGCCTTCTCCAGGGCTAAAGCTGCCAAACTTTCAAAAGCTTTGCCTGCCAAATCTACACCCCAGAGGCCTTCCTGTAGTTCTCAGATCCTCAGTCTTGCTGAGGACCTTATCTCCTTAATTAGGGGTTCCCAACCTCACCCAGACAGGGCCTCCCAACCTCCTCCAGACAAAAGGCCCAGGACTGACCCCTCTGAACCTCACTCCTCAGATTACTCCACGGATGGATCTGATTTGTCAGACCACCAGGAAGGGGCCTACTCGCCTTATGAGGATTCAGATGCAGAAGAATCTATCCCTTCAGCCTCCCCCCCCTGAAGAATTTTCCTTTGGGGAGACTTTACACTCCATGAGAGAACACTTTCAATGGCAGGGTCAGGATTTCTCTGATTCTAGAAAAAGATTAAGGACCTTTTTGCATTTGCCCCAGCATAGGCCCTTGGCTATACCTCCGGTTCTAACTGT
Source organism: Protopterus annectens (assembly GCF_019279795.1). Lineage (NCBI taxonomy): Eukaryota > Metazoa > Chordata > Ceratodontiformes > Protopteridae > Protopterus > Protopterus annectens. The sequence continues at coordinate 927,712,854 of NC_056728.1, forward strand.
AATTGATGATGTGTACAGTGATGTCAGTACTGCACCTAATTCACTTCCTCCGGCCCCCGCCAAACCTGACAGATATTACAGGGTCCCGGATTCTCACTTCCACCTGTTTAAAGCCCATGCTGCAGACCCAGAAACTATTTCTCAGGGCCCTAAAGTGGTTGCAGCCGCTACTGCCAAAAATCCCCTATCCTCTGAAAGAGAGTCTAGAGCATTAGAGAGATGGGGAAAAAAGGTTTATACATCTGCTACTCTTTCTGCCAGGGCATTGAACTGTCAATTCCATATGATACAGTACCAAGAATTTTTGTTAGATCAGCTAAATAAGAAACTTTCTTCATCTGAACCCTTAGACCGTAAATCCCTTCAGGATTTGGTACACAACTCACAACAGGTCAGTAATCATTTCTTAAAATGTGGCTATGATGCACTGGAGGCTTCATTTAGATCAGCTATGACTGGGGCAGTAATTCGTAGGCATGCCTGGCTGAAGGAGCAATCTTTGCCAGACCATGTCAAGGCTAAACTCCTCGATGCTCCAATGGAGAAACAACATTTATTTGGCTCCCCTACACAGGAGATTCTAAAGAAGGTTGAAGAAAAAGCAAAATCTGTGCAAACAGTTAAAGATTTCCTGCAAGTTCAACCTCCGAGGTTCAGCAGAAACTGGCCTACAAAGAATTGGTCCTTTCCAGACTCCTCCAGAGCACAGAGAGGCAGAAACAGGTGCCCTAGAGGCAGAGGTCAATCCAAGGGCGCCTACAGAGGCCGTCAGTGGCAGCCTGCCAACCAGAGGAGTAGTGCAACAGCTACAACTACTACCACTACTACAGGACAGACCCAATGACTTGACTCTGATTCCGCCTACCAGCGATCAACTGGAAGCACCCTTGGGCGGAAAGCTGGCTTTATTCTTGAAAAACTGGCATTGCATTACAAAGGATACATGGACATTGCAAATAGACAAAGGATACAGGTTTCACTTCCATACTTTGCCAAAAAGAGGCGGAATGCCAAACCTTCCACCAAACCAGAAGGCAGAGGCTTTAAGACAAATCAGCAAGTTACTTCAGATGAAAGCTATAGAAAGGGTACCATCTACAGAACAAGGCCAAGGATTTTACTCCAGACTATTCCTTGTACCAAGAAAAGAAAACCAATGGAGGCCTATACTCGACCTGTCCGCACTGAACACACTTATCTCATTGTGCCAAAATTCAAAATGCTGACCCTACAGCAACTTCTTCCCATGTTGGGCAAGGAGTCTTGGCTGGTGACTCTAGATCTCAAGGAGGCATACCTGCACGTCCCTATCCGACCAGATTGCAGAAGACACCTCAGATTTCTTGCAGGATCAGAGCATTATCAATTCTCAGCATTGCCCTTTGGCTTATCTACTGCGCCCAGAGTATTCACGAAATGCCTGGCATCAGTAATTGCACACTGCAGACTTCAGGGAATTCAGATTTATCCATACCTGGACGACTGCCTAATACAAGCAGACAACAAGAAAAAATTGTTAAAGGACTTGGCCTATGCCATACACCTGCTACAAACTTTGGGATACACAGTCAACATCCAAAAGTCAAGACTAGTACCATCCCAAAGGATAACCTTTTTGGGTGTGGATCTGGACACAATCACTCAGATGGCTTTTCTCACAGAAGAAAAACAAAAACAACTTCCAGACTACTTCATGACTCTGACAAGACAAACTCGGCTTACTGCAAGGAAAGTCCTGCAGGCCCTGGGTTACATGGCATCCTGCATAATTTTAATTCCACATGCCAGGTTGCATATGAGGAAATTACAATGGTACCTAAGGAATGTATGGTCTCAACACAGTCACAGTCTAGAAACCATGATACAAATCATTCCATGCCTTCAAAAGGAATTCCTGTGGTGGGCTCAGGCCTGTCAGTCCAACAGAGGGTTGCCTTTCAACAAACCAAAAACAAGGCAGACCATCACCACAGATGCCTCAGACCGAGGATGGGGAGCACACATGGAGGACAAACGCATCCAAGGCCTATGGCCTCAAGGACAGCTAAGCATGCACATAAACCAAAAGGAAATGCTGGCAGTAAGGCATGCAATCGAGGCATTCAGACCCTTCCTCCAGCAAGGGCATCTGTTAATACGGACAGACAACACCACGGTCATGTGGTACATAAACAAACAGGGAGGCACACATTCCTACCATCTATGCCGGATGACTATGAATCTGTGGAACCTATGCCTGAATCTCAATATCCAGCTGCAGGCCAAATTCGTACCAGGAAAAGAGAATACACTAGCAGACAGCTTGAGCAGAACTACCATGGATGCACACGAATGGATGCTGCATCCAGACATCTTCAAACTCCTAACAAAGAAATGGGGAATCCCAGAGATAGATCTGTTCGCCTCCCCACTCAGCCACCAACTGAAGAAATTCTGCTCAAGGACATACCACCCACAAGCCTGGAGGGTGGACTCTCTCTTTCAGCTGGAATGCCCTAACAGTATATGTCTTTCCACCTCTCCCATTGATGTACAAGGTTCTACTGAAGATCAGGGAGGAACAGCCAAAAGTCATACTAATAGCTCTGGACTGGCCAAGACAACATTGGTACACGCTATTGAGAAGCATGTCTCAGGCAAACTCATGGCCTCTTCCCCTATGGCCTCTTCTTCTAACGCAGAACAATTTCAAGACCCTGCATCCCAACTTGAAAACATTGCAGCTAACTGCCTGGAAAATTCCTTAAAGCCCAACCAAACCGTTTTATCTCAGAGGGTGAAGGACATTATCCTGGAGGCTCGCAAACCTTCCACAAGAAAGACATACTCAGCTAAATGGAAGAGATTTCTCATTTGGAGTGCAATCAAAGGGCACAGATGTCACAGTGGCAAACCTAGCACACTTCCTAGAATATTTAGCAGAATTGTTCCACAATAGCCTGTCTTATTCATCCATTAAGATTCATGCTTCAGCAATTTCAGCAGAATACAATATGGATCCACCTATCTTCTCACACCCTCTTCTCAGACAGTTTTTGAGAGGGATCAAAAATGTTAAACCTCCAAGAAGACCCCCCCCCCCCTACCTGCATGGGATCTCAATTTTGTGCTGGAAAAACTGAGACTACCTCCTTTTGAACCAGTAGCATCAGCAGACCTCCAGTTTTTATCTTGGAAAACTGCATTCCTTCTGGCAATCACTTCAGCAAGAAGAGTATCTGAGTTACAGGCATTAATGGCAGTGCAGCCTTTTCTTATTTTTCACCAGGATAGAGTGTCACTGAGAACCAATCTTACTTTCATGCCAAAGGTGGTATCTAGGGTATCCTTGAACCAAGCTGTTCACTTGCCTACGTTCTTCCCTAACCCACAGAACAAAGGGGAAAAACTTTTGCACACCTTGGATATACACAGACAACTACGCTACTATTTGGACAGAACTAAAACTAACAGAAAAACTGACCAACTTTTTGTAGCATATGCAACTGGGGTGCAAGGAAGAGCAATTTCCAAACAGACAATTTCAAAATGGATAGGAAATTGCATTCATTTTTGCTACTCCTTTCATGGAAAGACAGTTCCTGAAAATATCAGGCCTCACTCCACAAGGGACACAGCCACCACTACAGCTTTCCTACGAGGGGTGGCTACCAAGGACATTTTAGAAGCTGCTACTTGGAGCTCCATGCATACATTTGCCAAGCATTACAATCTACCTTTATACTCCAGATCCCAAGCAGGGTTTGCAACTGCAGTACTGCAGGGGATCTTAACTTCACCATAATTCTCTTAGTACCTCCTCCCCAGATTGGCTATGGTATTCTACCCATATGTTATGACTGCAGATGCATCCTTGAAGAACATAGTACAGTTTTGTACCTACCATAAATGTAGATGTCCGATAGGTATGCATCTGCAGTCAGGATTACCCACCCTCCTTCCCCTCTGTGGTATTCCTAGGGTGCTTACCCCTCTTTCAGCTAGCTGGGGGAATTTATTATGGTGTATTTGTTTGTTTATATATGTATATAATTTGCAAATGTTTGGAACTTTTCAGCCTTTATCCAAATTTAGCCTTCCTAGAGGGCACCTGGCATCTGGGGCAAGAAAAACTGAGGAAAATGGCGTTGGCTGATGCTTTTATACCCCAGACACTCTGACGTCGGGGAAAGTGCGACATCAGCCGAGGCCAGACCCAGACTTTGGAATCCGGCCGACCGAAGGGCTGCCTGAGGCAGGACAACCCATATGTTATGACTGCAGATGCATACCTATCGGACATCTACATTTATGGTAGGTACAAAACTGTACTTTCTAACCTGTCTAGGGTACACCATAAACAAAAATAAATCACAACTGGTACCCTCTCAAAAAATGACATTCCTGGGTGCAAGCTTGAATACAACAGCCCAGATGGCTTACCTTACACCAGAAAAGCAAATTAATTTGGTAACTTACTTCAAACAGGTGGCCACAAAAACCATGCTATCTGCAAGGCAAATTCTGCAAGCCTTGGGGTTCATGGCATCCTGCATTCTTCTAATTCCATATGCAAGACTGCATATGAGGAAACTTCAGTGTTATTTAAAAAGTTTATGGAGTCAACATTGTCACAGCCTGGAAACAATGATTCCTATCATACTTTGCCTGCAACTAAAGTTCCTATTGTGGGCAGAGGCCTGCCACCAAAACAAGGGACTGCCATTCACTCCACCCCCTGCTGCCCAAACCCTAACTACAGATGCATCAGACTATGCTTGGGGGGCTCATCTGGCAGGGAAGTGCATTCAGGGCAAATGGAGCCCAAATCAAATGCACCTTCATATCAATCAAAAAGAGATGCTAACTGTACAGAATGCACTGACCGCCTTCAAGGACTACCATCATCCAGGACAATTAATGATAAAGACAGACAACACCACAGTTATGTGGTACACAACAAGCAGGGGGGTACACACTCCTACTCCTTTTGCAGACTAGCCATGGCATTGTGGAACACGACCTTGACCTGTCAAATACAACTACAAGCTCAATTCCTGCAAGGAAAGCTGAATACTCTGGCAGACCAACTAAGCAGAAATCTCATGGACCCACACGAATGGAAACTGGAACCATGGATTTTCAACATGTTAACACGCAAATGGGGGAGTCCAGACGTAGATCTTTTTGCCTCACCCCAGAACTATCAGTTGGACAATTTCTGCACAAGAATTCATCACAAAAAAGCCTGGAAAGTAGATGCTCTATCATTCAGATGGAAAAACCTATCAGTCTATGCTTTTCTCCCTCTGCCTCTGCTCTCCAAAGTTCTACTAAAAGTCAAACAGAACAAACCAAAAATGATTTTGATTGCTCCAGACTGGCCTCGCCAACACTGGTACCCACTCCTGCGCAATGTGTCACACCTTCCACCATGGCACCTGCCTCAGACACCTTACTTACTGTCTCAGCAGAACAACCAAATTCTGCACACTCTGCTCCAAACTTTGAATCTTGCAGTGTGGCTAATCACCAAAATTCACCCTTAGCATCCCTCAGCAAACCTGTGATGGATGTAATTTTGGAGGCAAGAAGGCCTAGTACTAGAAAATCTTCTGCTGAAAAATGGAAAAGATTATGTGCCTGGAATCAGTCACGAGGGATAAGCACAGCAGTGCCCAATATTCCTCAGATTTTACAATACTTAACTGAGATCCTTCACAGGGGCCTGCCCTTTTCTTCCATAAAAATCCATGCCTCAGCCATTTCAGCTCATTGCAACACACAACCACCTCCCCTCTTCTCTCATCCTCTACTAACGCAGTATCTCAGAGGGGCCAAAAACATAAGACCACCCAGGAGAGCTCCAACCTCTGCATGGGACCTCAATTTTGTATTGGAAAAACTTACTATTCTCCTTTCGAGCCAGCTGCTACTGCAGACTTAAACAACAGCTTTCCTTTTAGCAGTCACTTCAGCTAGAAGGATTTCCGAATTACAGGCTCTTATGACAGTGGAGCCTTTCATGCGGACAGGGTGTCTCTTGGGACCAATCCATCCTTCATGCCTAAGGTGTTATCCAGTGTGGCTCTTAATCAGACCATTCATTTGCCAACTCTCTTTCCCAATCCACAGAACAAGGGGGAGTGGTATGTTCATAGTGTTACCCTGCTGCAGTCATCACACTTGGGTTATCATGTTGTCAGGCGGTCCTGCAGTCGGTCGGATTTCCAAAGTCTTGGTCCGGCGTCGGTTGCTGTCGCTTCTTCCCTGACGCCAGTGCGCCAGGGGGTATATATAATGCATCCAACACCATTTTCTTCAGTCTTTCTTGCCATGTGTTGCCCGAAGCAGAAGCAGTTCGCAAGTGCCAGTCGGCCGACTCCTGAGATTTCCGAAGTCTTCAGTAAAGCTAAGTACCTCGTTGGGGAAACTTTTCTTGCCTCAGACCGATGTCTGAAAAAGTTAACAATTGTATTTCTTGTGGGAAGCATATACCTCATAAGGATTTTCATTCTTACTGCATACCTTGCCTAGGCCGAGACCACGACGTCACTGGTTGTCGTTTTTGTGCTAGCTTTAATAAGCGTACGATAAAAAGATGCTTTGATTTCGCATGGCACTACTTCGGTAGAAAATTTAACTACACTATGCCGTCGGAGCAACTGACTACCGGCGTGCACAAAAAACGCAAGGATAAGAACAGGCAGCCTAGACCCAAGCCAGACTCCGAGGCCTCGGCTGGTCTGGTCTCCGGTTCACCGGACTTCAGTGAGGCTCCGATGCAGCCCCTGACTACCGCAGATCTGGAACCAGAGACCGCTTCGGAGCTTTTGGCAGAGAGTACTAGGCCGACGCAGCCATTTTGTTTAGTCCCTACCGACGACACTGCTGAAAAAGATGGTGCTGCAGAAACACCTTCGGTTTCTGAAGGCGTCTTCAGACTGACAACGCTCACCATAAAAACATATCCTAAGACTAAGACTCCTATTAAACCTAAAAAGACTGCACTTCAGTCTCCAGTTCAAGGCCCCATGCCTAAGAAACAGATGCTCAAAATGGCTGAAGATTTGATCTCTTTAATCAGGGGTTCCCAACCCCCACCCGACAAAAGGCCTAGACAAGAGGAAGATTATGCCTCCTCTGAACTAGTGTCTATTTCCTCAGGCTCCTCTGAGGACCAAGATTACTCCTCCCCTTATGAAGATTCTGATGCTGAGGATTCTATTCCCTCAGCTTCTCCTCCTGAAGACTACTCCTTTGGGAAAACTTTACACACTATGAGGGAACATTTTCACTGGGAAGGTCAGGACTACTCTGACTCAAAGAAAAGGCTCAGAGTTTTTTACTCCCCCAGCACAGACCACTTGCCATCCCCCCAGTTTTAGACATTGTGGATGATGTTTACTTAGAATCTAGTTTGAACCTTGATTCTCTGCCTCCTGCTCCAGCCACACCTGACAGATATTATAGAGTGCCTGACTCCCACAAATTTCTTTATAAAAGCCCTGTAGCTGATCCAGAGACTATCTCCCAGGGTCCCAAAGGGGCTAAGGCTTCTATGGCAAAAAATCCTGTTCCCGCTGAAAGGGACTCCAGAGCACTAGACAGGTGGGGGAAAAAGGTCTACACCTCAGCCACTTTAGCTATGAGGGCACTAAATTGCCAATTTCACATGCTAAAATATCTGCAATTTCTAATGTCTCAGTTAAAACAAAAAATGAGCACACTCCCTCAACAGACTGAATTGAAAGAAATGCAGGATCTGTTGCATGCAGCTGAACAGGTGGGCAAACATACTTTACAACATGGATTTTGATTCTTTGGAAGCTTCCTGCAGAGCAGCTGTCACTGGGTCTGTTATACGTAGGCATGCTTGGTTAAAGGAACAAACTCTGCCTGACCATGTTAAAGCAAAGCTTCTAGATGCTCCCTTACAGCAGGATGTTCTTTTTGGAGTTAATGCAGAAGAAGTCTTAAAGAAAATGGAGGATAAGGCAAAATCTATGCAGACAGTCAAAGATTTCCTACAGGTACAGCCCCCTCGCTTCAGCAGAAATTGGCCAACAAAAAACTGGTTCTTTCCAGCTACTGACAGACCACAGAGGGGTAAATACAGACGTCCAAGAGGCAGAGGACAGCCACAAGCCCAGTACAAACCTCGACAATGGGGCACTGCAACATAGAAGGGAGGAGAAGACAGGTCCCAAACTACCAGAAGGCAAACTCAATGACTTGCACCTCATCTAGCCAAGCAACACTCTCTTGGCAGCCCCCTTGGGAGGAAAACTCGCACTTTTTTTTTAGACAACTGGTACATTGTCACAAAGGACAAATGGGTCCTAGACATAATTTCACGAGGATACAGATTCCATTTTCACACCTTGCCAATGAAAAGAGGAATGCCAAACCTGCTACAAAATCAATGGGCAGAGGCACAAAAACAAATTACAGCTCTCATGGACATGAGCCATTCAACTGGTACCTACTCGAGAGCAAGGCCAAGGATTTTAGTCAAGACTCTTTCTAGTTCCCAGAAAGGACAATGCCTGGAGACCAATTCTGGACCTTTTAATTCTAAACACCTTCTTACAAGTACCCAAATTCAAGATGCTTAACATTATAGCAGCTTCTTCCCATGTTGGGCAAGAAAGCATGGCTAGTAACATTGGACCTCAAGGAGGCATACCTGCATGTCCCTATCAGACAAAGTTGCAGAAGATACCTCCGTTTCATTGCAGGTTCAATCCATTACCAGTTCTCTGCACTGCCCTTTGGCTTATCTAGTGCGCCCAGGGTCTTCACAAAATGCCTGGCACCAGTAATTGCATACTGCAGACAAATAAGAATTCAAATATACCCATACCTGGACGACTGCCTCATCCAAGCAGAAAGCAAGGACATCCTCTTGCAACATCTGGCTTTTGTAAAACATCTTCTAAGTTGCCTGGGGTACACAGTAAACGAAAAGAAATCAAAACTAGTACCCTCACAAAATATGACATTCCTGGGTGCCAGCTTGAATACAACGGCCCAGAAGGCTTATCTGACGCCAGACAAACTACAACTGACTCAATATTTCAAATCAATGGCAACAAAGACCCAACTACCTGCAAGAAAAATTCTGCAGGCCTTATGCTTCATGGCATCTTGCATACTACTAATACCATTTGCAAAGCTGCATATGAGGAAATTACAGTGGTACCTAAAGAGCGTATGGTCTCAACACAGCCACAGCTTGGACACAATGATATCTCTCATTCCCTGCCTACAACAGGAGTTTCTATGGTGGTCACAGGCATGTCACCTCAACAAGGGTCAGCCTTTCACCTTGCCCCCAGCCAGGCAAACTATGACAACAGATGCATCGGACTACGCCTGGGGAGCACACATGGCAGGACAGTGCGTTCAAGGCGTATGGACTGCAGATCAAAGGAATCTGCACATCAATCAAAAAGAGATGCTAGCTGCACAGAATGCTCTGACAGCCTTCAAGAATCTATTACATCCAGGACAACTTACAATAAGGACGGACAACACCACAGTAATGTGGTACATAAACAAGGGGGTACACACTCCTACCCTCTATGCAGGCAAGCAATGACCTTGTGGAACACAGCTCTAGCTTTCCAAGTTCAGTTACAAGCTCAATTCCTGCCAGGAAAAAAGAACACATTGGCAGACGACCTCAGCAGAAACATCATGGATCCCCACGAGTGGAAACTGGATCCACAAGTATTTGCAATGATAACTCGGAAATGGGGCCTTCCAGACCTAGACCTGTTTGCCAGTCCTCAAAACTATCAACTAACAAAACTTTGTACAAGGACACCTCACCATCAAGCTTGGAAAGTGGACGCACTCTCATTCAGTTGGAAAAACCTGACAGTATATGCCTTGCCTCTCCTCACAAAGGTGCTTCTGAAAGTCAGAAAGGAGAGACCACGACTGATACTCATAGCCCCAGACTGGCCTCGCCAGCACTGGTACCCACTATTGAGGAATATGGCCCAGGGCCCACCTTGGATTTTACCACAAATTGCCCATTTGCTCACACAGCAAAACAATCAGATTCTTCACAGCCAGCTCAAAACCTTAAATCTGGCTGCATGGTAAATCACGTAAGCATCCAGCCAGCTCCTCTTTCCCAAGCAGTTATGGATGTTATTCTGGAAGCTAGGAGGCCCAGCACCAGGAAGGCCTATTCGGACAAATGGAAAAGGTTTTGCGCCTGGAACCGAGCTAAAGGCCAAAACACACTTCAGCCTCACATGCCTCAGATTCTACAGTATTTAGCTGAGATGTTGCACAAAGGACTTTCTTTTTCTTCCATTAAAATCCATGCATCAGCTATTTCAGCCCACTACAACACGGATCCACCCTTGTTTTTGCATCCACTTCTAAGGCAGTTCCTCAGAGGGGCAAAAAACATTAGGCCCCCCCCCCCCAGGAGAGCACCTACACCAACGTGGGACCTCAATTTTGTTCTGGAAAAACCTACGCTTCCTCCCTTTGAACCAGCTTTCTCTGCAGATCTACAGTTTCTATTGTGAAAGACTGCCCTGCTGCTAGCAATAACTTCAGCTAGAAGAGTCTCAGAGCTGCAGGCACTAATGGCAGTGGAACCTTTCCTCATTTTCCATCAAGACAGAGTTTCTCTACGAACTAATCCTTCCTTCATGCCTAAGGTGGTTTCCAGTGTGGCTTTAAATCAAACCATCCACTTACCCACCTTCTTCCCAAATCCACATAACAAAGGAGAAAGACTCCTACATTCCTTGGACATTCACAGGCAGCTTCGTTACTACTTGGATAAAACTAAGGCTTTCAGAAAATCTGACCAGCTCTTTGTATCATATGCTACAGCTTCACAAGGGAAGGCTATATCAAAACAAACCATTTCCAAATGGATAGGACATTGCATTCATTTTTGCTATACCCATCATGGAAAACCAGTTCCTGCTACCATTAGGCCCCACTCTACCAGGGCAACTGCAGTCCAGGTTACCCTCCCTCCATACCCTTTGATCTTACTGGCTAAATCCCTACAATGCCTTCCTGATGTATTTGCTTATAGCTGGAGGGATTTTGTGTTTGTGCAAAAATTACTTAATTTGGTACTAATTACTGACCATCTTTTTGGGGGCACCTGACATCTGGGGCAAGAAAAACTGAAGAAAATGGCGTCAGATGCATTATATATCCCCTGGCGCACTGACGTCAGGGAAGAAGTGACAGCAACCGATGCCGGACCAAGACTTTGGAATTCCGGCCGACTGCGGGACCGCCTGACGACAGGATAACCCAAGTGTGATGACTGCAGCAGGGTGTACACTCGAACATCTACATTTATGGTAGGTACAAAACTGTACTTTCTGCATTCATTGGATGTACACTGACAACTTAGATTTTACTTAAACAGGACAAAATCTCTAAGAAAATCTCAACAACTTCTGGTGGCATTTGCTGCAGGGGCAGAGGGAAAGGCTATTTCAAAGCAAACTATTTCCAAATGGATAAGCCATTGTATTTGTTTCTGCTATATGCACCATGGTAAAACTATCCCCCAGGGGATCAGACCTTATGCCACCGGGGCTGCATGCACTTCTACAGCCTTTCTCATGGGTGTTCTTACCAGAAACATTCTAGAAGCTGCTACTTGGAGCTCTGTTCATACGTTCACCAAACATTACCATTTACCTTTCTTCTCTGAATCCAGAGCTGGCTTTGCCACTTCTGTCCTGCAGGGCCTTATAGCTGGTCCTAATGCTGTCTAAATCCATCCTCCCAACCATAGCTTTGGGAATCTACCCAAATGTAATGACTGCAACAGTGAAACACAAACATAGTAGAGTTGTGTACACTTACCATAAATGTAGATGTTCAAGTGTATTCGCTGTTGCAGTCCTGGTTACCTTCCCTCCAATCCCCTGTTTTTCTCTTACTGTACTTATACTTTCCTTTACTATGCTTAAAAGCCTTTTTGGTGTATTTCCTTTTGATTGGGGGTATATTTTTGTGTTTTTAATTACTTAAATATTTGGCTCCCCATTTGGGAGGAACCTGACATCTGGAGCAAGAAAAACTGATGTAATGGTGTCGGTTGCATGTTTTATACCCCTGACGTCATGGAAGAAGGGACAGCAACCGACGCAAGACCCAAGACTTTGTTAATCAGGCCAACTGAGGGCAACCTGCCAGCAGATTACCCAAATGTAATGACTGCAACAGTGAATACACTCGAACATCTATGTTTATTTTAAGTGTACACAACTGTACTTTTCACATTGAGGGCTTACTGTATGGATGAAGCTGGGCAAAGCCAATTATACATTCCCAGCTCACACGTTATATGCTGCCCATCTGTCTTTTAACATGTTTCAGCCCTGAATTGAATGGACTTTACTTCTCCCCATGATGGGCAAGTTGAAGTCCAGCTTTTGACCCCACCCTGTCCTGTCAGCTACTGCAGTATTCTGATCACTGATTGAGTCTGCCAGTTTCACATGTTTATAGGTTCTTTGGGTAGTATTAACATTAGAATTGGAGTAGCAGTCAGGAAGCATAGCCTCCATCTAGATAGCAGATTATTATTATTAATGTCAGACATGAATTTACAGTTTCTAGTTGTCAAGGTTTATTTTAAAGGTGTCCAGGAAGGTGCTCTTGATGTGGATTGAGAGTGGATTCCAAATGCAGGGGACATAATGGGCAAAAGACATTCTGCTAGCAGTTATTGTTGATTGTCATATGGAGGTTTAGATCCTTGGCATGGGTATTAGTTAAGTAGTTTAATAATCTTTGAATATGATGTAGGTCAAAAAATAATGCGTGTTTCGTAACAAAAATGCTATACAAATATTGCCTCTAAGGAATTGAGTAGAGGGATAGAGGATTTCACTTAAACCGTAGATTTTTATAGTTGGTAGTCTTTGTGCGACCTACAAACTGAAAGATCCAAAATTGCTTAGTGAGGTACATTACAAAGCAGGCATTGTATTCTATAATGAGTATGACAAGGAAGTAGAGAGACTCATGGACATCATTAGACCTAGAAAACATGCCATGACACGTGTTTTGTGAAGCAGAAGGACTTTCTGACTACAGATGAGATGTGATGGTTGAAAGAAGCTCATCAAAATGGATACCCAGTTCCTTAATAATGGGGGTCTGTTTTAAGATGCACACTAAGTGTGATAAGAGGAATGGCTAAAAGACCTGCCCAGTACCTGTGCTGCACCTTTTGGCATTTAGAATTTGCTGATGATTCCCACTGCAGGTGACTGGATTGTTGACACCAGTGTTGCACTTCTGAGTGCATTGTCCTTTGGATGAAATGTTAAATTGATGTCCTATATACTTGAGTTGGTAGTTGCTCAGGTGTATATAAAAGATCCATGGCACCTATCGAAAAGAGTAGGAGTCCTTTATTTAAAACATTACTTACAAAAATTACTTATTTAGAATATTTACAATTTATATAGTGTACAATTTTCCATTTCCCTCCTTCATTAGTATGCAGTCATAAAAATCTTACTTTCCATTATTTTAACCTCTATCTTCATTGTCCTTATTAGACCCCCCCACTCCATTTTCCATGGCCACTATTTAATTGTGTGGTTTTGTTACTAGTATCTATTTTCAGTTGAACATAATTTAATTTATCCTTTCATTCCAAATAATCCATACAGCATAAAACATCTCTGTCTATCCTTTTAACGTATTCATTACTTCTGTTCTTGTAACACCCACACTCAGTCACACTGTTTATCTAATCCACCTCCTTTATATCTTCAAAAATATTTGCTTCATATAACTTTTCCCACCATTTAATTACTCTTACATTTCAGAAACATGCTCTGTAGTTTCATCTTCCCCACAATATATACATATTTCACTGCTGTTTTCATAGGGCAATGTTCCCTTTTACTGGTACTTTGTCTACCTTTTTACTTTCTTTACTTTATCAGACCATCCACATCTTACTTTTTTATAGCTGTTTTCTTCTATTAAATGTAGCCATGGGTTACCATAATAACATTAAACCATTACTACAAGTTTCTCTTTCAATTTCCTCAATTTTTATCTTTCATAAAAAGATGCATTTATTTTTTTCATGTGTATATTCTTTTTCTCATTTAAGTGTTTTCATCATCTCCCAAAATCTTTCATAGGTACATTTGAATAATTTTACCACTAACCTCTCATTTTTTCATTTAACTACTTTAACTCTATATAAAAATACTCAAGTAGTATAAACCACTGGGTTTATTAGCCTTAAATCACCTCCTCCTGTATTCAAATACAGAACCCTTCTTTTTATCGGATTCAACCTCAAACCTGATAGAAACATGAAAAGGGCTTGGGATACTTCTTTTTCACATATTATTGGCATCATGTGTACACTTGCTTAATATGCTATTTTTTACATTAAGGCAGAGTTTATTAAATATGTTTTTTTTTCTAAATTAGAACTTGTATGCTTTCCAAAAGGCTCAACTTTTCTTTATTTCTTCTATTTTTCCCCATTGAACTCGCTCACATTCTTACTCCCAAATGTTATACATAGCACAAAAACTTCCTTCACTGTAAAGCATATCTCTCCTTTGTTTACTATGTTACGCAGTCCTTTTTTTTTTCCTTCCTTAATTATGGCATTCATATAAGCATAATACTTCTTTCATCCAAACTTTATTTTTTGTAATCACTATGTAATTTGGATAAGTCACCATAACTGGAATTATTTTTCCCACATTTGTTATATAACCTGCAGCCTTCATTTTTTAAGTTTACCTCACTTACTATTACATTCGTGACCAGAGCAAGTAATGTACAACTCGTTGGGCATCCCTGTTGTCTAACATTCCTTATATGTTTTTAGAATAAAACAGATCCACAGAATGGCTAAACTTCTCTGACACAATTTATTAAAGTGCTTTTCATCCAACTGTATCATTGGACTTCTTCAGATAAAGAATACTTTAAAACAATTAATTTAAATAAGCCTCTAAAAAGGTCACATGACCTACCCATTTAATACTTAGAGACAAATGAAGTGAAGTAAATTACATACAACCTACTATAAATGTGTATTAACATTAAAAACTGTATTCTAGTACGAAAATAACATCATCGCAACTGTAATAAAATATAATGCATCAACTCCCTCCCCTAGAATTATTTTCCATTACTTACCGACATACTTGGTTCATATCTAAAACCAGTGAAAAATACAAAAATATGTGTGCAAATTTATCTATCCAAGCTTTTTAGTTTTAATAAGCACATAATGGAACATTTGTCATTAAGACCAGGATGAGTATATGCATTGTCTTATTTGCCAAATAAGTTCCAATTTTTCTAATAACAGAGAAGTAGAACCCCCCCACACACACACACGCACACACCGGGGCTGTTACAAACCTGGACTATTACTCTAAATTTGGACTTGTGGTCAGGGAATAATACTATATGCTTAGCTAAAGCATTTTCTTCCTTCTGTTTGTCTAGACTGTACAGATGTTCATATACTCTGTCTCTTAATCTGCGGTCTATCTTGCCAATGTAAAATGATGGACAAGCTTGACACTACTGCTTTAGAATTACAGTTAAACCTACTTTTGTTAGTTATCTTGTAACCATTAATAAAGTTACAAGTTCCTTGTGCTGTCATATTATAATAAGCACAGTTACCACACTGTACCATACCTGTATTTCTCACATAGGGCTTCTTTTTTTTTTCTAACAGATTTTTGAAATTTAAGCCCTTTCTAAGAACAAATTTTGAAGTGTCACCTAATTTTGTTGCCAGGGTCATGTCTTCCTTACGTAAATTCCAATTATTTATAATAACATCCTTGATATACTTAAAATCCAAGGAAAATGTCATGATGCATGCCAGATTAAAGTTCACCCTCTCAACTTGTCCGATAGATATTAAAGAGGCTTCATCAGTCATCTCATTGTTACTAGGATTCTCAGTTACCCTTTCCTGTCGTAATATGGGTTTATAAATCCCATTAATTCTTTTCAATTTAACAACTTCTGTCAATTCTTCAATTAATTTTAAAAGGGTACGCCCTTCGTGAGAACATCTTTTTTAAATTGAGACATTCATTAATAAAGTCATGCTCAGTAGTAACCATTCGTGCAGCTCGCACCAGTTGTCCCTTTATTACTGAGCGTTTTTGATGGAAGGAGTGTGCACTAGTAAAGTGAAAGAAGGTGTTAAGAGTATGTAGCTTTTCTAAAAATCCTGGTTTCTAACTTATTATGAGTTGTATTTTTATTTAACTCTACATCTAGTTAAGATATAGTCTGATTATGAAAGACATGGGTACAGAGTTTTTACCACAGGGGGTGACGGTGCACTTTTTGGCATTGAGCTTAAGGCCATGGCTTTGACACTAGGCATCTGTCTCGGTGAGGCCCTTTTGTTGGATGTCCACATTGCAAACTAGGAGCCATAATCGAAACTCCTAACAGTCATCTGCGAATTTCATTAGCCAAGGACCATCTGTGTTAGCCTGTACTTCAGAAAAGTAGATACCAAACAGGAGAGGACCCAGGACTGAACCCTGTGGTACTCCACGTGTCACTGGTCTGAAGTCGGATTTGGAGTCTGCTACTTTCACAGTGTGGGTTCTGTCAGTGAGCCATAGGGATTTATACCTAGTTTAATGAGTTTATCTATAATTCCAGAGTGGGGGATGGTGTCAAAAGCCTTGGCGAGATCTAGATAGGCTGTGTGAACTACCTTACCCTCGTCTACAGCTTTGGTGACTGCTTCAAAGTCATCTGTCAGGTTTAGGAGACATGATCTGCCTTTTACAAACCCAAACTGGGTGGGGTCCAGAGTTTCGAGATTACCGATGTCTTTATTTATAAGTTCCATGATGATACGTTCCATGGCCTTGCAGACCAGTCACGTTAGGCTAATGGGGCGGTAGTTCCCGGGGTCTGTGGTGGCTCCCCCTTTGTGGAGTGGGATAACTGTCGCTGTGCACCATTCAGTGGGCACAAAGCCTGAGGTGAGGCTATGATTGAACATGGTGCTTAGGTGGGATGCCACTTCATTCTGTAGTTCATGTAGAACGCAACCTGGGATGTTGTCAGGTCCAATGAATGCTGTGTACTTGGCTTTAGAGAGTGTGTTTTTTACCTGTGCAGCCATAATTACAGGAACTTTGCATTCTTAGGTATAAAGATGGGCCCTTTAGGGGGTGAGAGGGGTAAAGTTAGTCCTGAATCTATCTGCCAGGATGTTGGCAATATCAGTTGGTTCTGTATATTTAGTGCCATTGTGCTGTAACTCAGAGCAGATCTGAGTGTTGCCATTGAGATTCTTGACATAGCTATAGAATGCTTTGTGGTTGTCTTTAGAATCGGTGGCAATTTTGTTTTCGTAACTAGCTTTGGAGGATTTTATGAGGGATCTCAGCTTTTTTCTGAGTCTGACCAGGGAGTTCCTCCAATCATGGGATTTTACTATTTTTTTGCAACAGTTTCTTCTGTTATAGAGTTTGTTTATTGCAGGGGACCACCAGATTTGGCTTCCTTTTTTGGAGGATAGCATCTTGGTTCTTTTAGGGATAGCACGATCCGTGCACTCGTGTAAGTGCTTATAAAAGTGCATTTGTATAGGATTCAGCAGTCATACCTCTATTGTCCATCTGCATGGGTGTCATGAAGTTTGCCACTTCTGTCTTAAGAAGCGTGAAGTTGAGTTTGTTGAAATTTTTATGGTGGCTTCCCTAATGGGGGCGGGATGTGGATGTCTAGGGTGATTCGCTTGTGGTCGGATCTGACCAACGAGGAACTGACCTCTGGTGTGGAGCATCAGTCACCCATGTCGGTAATGACCAAGTCTAGGATATTGCTGCCCCTGGCTGGGGTGTGGATAAGTTGATCCAAGGTGTTGGGATTTATGAATTCCAGAAAACATTGAGCAAGAGTTGGTACATGAGTAGTTTTCCCAGTTAATGGTGGGGTAGTTGAAATAGCCCATTATTAGGGTGTTGGGTTGTACCCTAATATTTTCCAGTGTATCAAGAAATGAGGAGTGGGAATCCTGGGGCATGGTGGGGGATCTGTAGCAAGTTACAGTTTGGATTGCGGTCTTGCCCAGAGTTAGTTGCACTTGGAATAATCTCGGATGCATTATGCTGAGCAACTATCCTGGAGGTGTGGATATCCTTAATGAATATGGACACGCCTCTGCCTTTAGTGTTTCAGGCCAGGTTAGGTGGCCGAAAGGTGTGGTATGAATTATAGCCTGGTAATGCAGGGGTACACACGGTCACTGCTCAGATGTCGATGTTCTCCATTTTAAGGAGTGCCTGGAGTGTGAATTCATTTTGAGGTTTAGACTTCTAGCATTGAGTAGCATTACCCTCAGATTTTGCTTGTTTCTACCTGTTATGGTGGTGAATTTGTCATTTGAACCTTGCCTAAAAAAGACACTATATGGGTGTCAAGAGCCTTAGCCATTGTTCAGAATCCCAATGGTGACAGATGCAGGCCATCTCTGGCAAAGCATCATGGTCTGTTCATGTCATCCCAGGCAGACAGATACTGGATCCCCTTAGAATGAGACCAGAAGCTTAGCCAATTGTTGAAGTCAGTCATTTTGTCCTTGTACTGTGGTATCATTCTGTGTGATGGCAGGATGCTACTCAGGGCTAGGGTCATACCTGCCTGGGCTACAAGATCAGAGAGCTCCACCATGTCTCTTTTCATGTAGTCCAGGGAGGTATGTTTCAGGTCATTCACACCAACATGGACAATGACAGAGTCATATTTGTACTTGTTGTGGAGTGACCTGAGTGCATGCGTTATGTGGTGGATTCTGGCACCCGACAGTAACTTTCTCCTTGTTTAGCCTGGTGAGTGGAACATCAGTGTGCCTGACTATAGAGTCACGTATGAGTAGAGTGTTGGGTACGTTGTTATGCCTTATGGGCTGTGGTTGAGTGGCAGACTGTGTGTCATTTGGGTTGTGTTGGGGGGTGGAGGTTGCTTGCGTTTCCGCTTTGGAGATCTCTCTTGCTTGAGCAGATTTTTATTCTGAGCCTCCGCGAATGTAGGTTTGTGTTTTTATGCGTCTGTTTTGGTGGTGTAGATTTTGAGGGACTATGTGATGAGAGTGGTGTGGTTCAAGTGTTTACCTTCTCCTCTTGACTGTCTAGTCCAGTCTTGGGTGGAGAGAGCTTTGCTTCCAGTTTGGCTATGTTAGTGCATTTCTCACAGGTTGTAGTGTTTGGGTGGTAGGAGGAGAGGGTTGTCTGTGTTCAATGAGGCAACTGCTGCATTGCCCCAAGATGCCCAGATTCATCAGGTAGACAGGAGAAAACACCGGGAGCTGACCCTTAGACATGCCTGGATAGGTGCTTATTAAGTGCTTAAAACTGTTTTACTCTAGACAAGTTTTAAACAAGTGCTGAGCTCAAAGAATCAGATTTGAGTGCTAAAACTAAAAAAAAACTGGCTAGTTTTAAGGGAAAATTTAAAGAGCAGACTTTGTCACTGGGAATAATTTAACCCTAGCTAAGCAGCGATGCATGAAGTTTTTTTTTTTTTTTTTTTTTTAATATAACAGTAGCAAATTAGCAAACTGATTTAAACAATAAAAAACTAAAAACTGAGCCCCGTTCCAGCAGTCTTCAATCAGACCAGTTCTAAATGCACACTCCTGCCAGTAGGGTGCAGGGGGACCTTCTCCAATAAAAAAGATGGTCTGGATTAGTGCTCAAGTTATACAACCAAAGCTAGATTCAGCAGGTCTGAATTTATTCTATGCTACAGCAAACAAGGGGTACCAGTTTCAGAAAGAAACAGTTCAAATAAGCAGGCACAATAAGCCTTTAACAAGAAACTCCCAGCTTAGAAGGGCAGAATCTACCTTCTCCTCCCACAAGAGTGCAGACACACATTCTTAATGTAAAATAACTGGCCTGAAGCCCAAGTTGCTTAAACCAGAACTAATACATTTTTAGAATAACAGACACTAAGCCTTCAATCAGCAACTCCCAACTTAGAAGGATGTAAGCTACCTGTCCTGCCACAACAGTGCAGACCACAAACCTTCTTAATGTAAAACAACTGGTCTGAAGCCCAAGTGCTTCAACCAAGGCTTAGAATAACAGTTACAATTTAATCAGGCTACTAACAAGCAGTAATAAATTCTGCAGAATAAATGCAATTAAGTACTTTTAAGAACAAGCAGCAAAAGCAAAATAAAGTAGGAAGAAACACAAATACAGTAAAAGCAGACGAATAATGTGCAGTTCTTTTTATATAATAATAGAAAACAAGCAAACTGATTTAAACAAATTACCCAATTAACCAGTAAAAAAGCTGAAAACTGAGCCCTGTTCCAGCAGTCTTCAATCAGACAAGTTCTAACTGCACACTCCTGCCACTAGGGTGCAGGTGAACCTTCTCCAAAAAAAGATGGCCTGGATTAGTGCTCAAGTTATACAAATAAAGCTGGATTCAGGATGTTTGAATCTAGTCTATGCTACAGCATCACTAGATAATCCAAAAACCTATGAAATAAATTCTCCCTTTCTTTACATGTAACATAACCATATAATGCTGTGATTCTACTGTATATACCTGGTCTTTCCATCTTAGATCTGTAACAGTTAATCTTTCGATCATTGCTAATGTGATATATAATAGCTTTCCTGATTTTTTTTGTTACAAAGTATCCCTATGTGAGTGTATTTTTCATTTCCCAAATTCCAGATTATTTCTTTCTCTCAGAGCTTTTCTGTTTGCAGTCTTTATTCCTTTGTTACAAATCTTACATCTTGTAATATCACTGTATCCGCATCACACTTATTGCACCACTCCAAAACTCCTGTCCTTCTAACTATATTCTTAATAGTGTTTACATTTACAGAAGGTACTCTAGAGTTATTACTTTCACCTTTTTAACTTCTAGATGTTTTTTTCACTCTCTTAACTTACCCATTTCCTTTCTTTTTTCTCTTTCATACTCATCACTTTAAACTTTCTTTTCCTATCTTTTACTGACATACTTTTCTCCTTTTATTACTGTTTTCCAATTTATAACTTCCTCATCACTTATTTCAAAACCTTCTGCCATTTTCATTTTTTTTTATTTATCATCTTGTACTCCCACTACTACTTCTCTTTGCTCAGTTTTTCTTTTTCCTCTTCATCTGTATAATTTTTAGCCATTTTACAATTCATCCATAAAAGTCCCAATTTTATTACATTTATAACATTTCAATGTACATCTTCTTGGGTTATGACCCATTTCCCCATGTACTGTATATAACATTTCCTCTTATCACAGTTGCTTATTAAATGATCATCCTTTCCACTGAAATATGTTTTGGTGTGCCCTCAGTATTTCACTATCGACTTATTCCCATCCACATTTATGCTAGGGATATGCAAAACATTATCCTTTCCATTGTCAGCACAATATTAAGCCCCTGTTGTCAGAGAGATTTTTTTAATGTCTACAACTTCTTTACTTATTGTGCTTAAATATTATTTTAAAGTCTTTCTCTACTTTGGTATGAAATTGTGCATGTATTTTCTTTTTTGGTTCCCTGTTAAATGGATTCACCACATATTAATTCCAATGATTACAGTTTTTTTTTTTTTATTCTCACCACAATTTCCCATAACATACCCAGTCAGAAATATAAAGTCGCAAAATGTCTCTGTATTAATAAGAATAAAAGCTCTTACCTCTCGAGCCTTTACACCCAATGGAGTCTTTAAGTTGTCCCAGACTCCATAACTGTCCAGTTGTTTCTCTTTATTTTGAATTTTCACTACAAATTTCCTCCTTGTATTTACTTTAATGTTTTTTTATTCTCCTCTCTGTCCTCCTCCACCTTTCTTTGCTGTGTATAGGATTTCTTCATCTTCCCTTCTCCTTCCAAGATGGAATCCACCTCCTGCTTCTATATCTTGTCTATGATGTCTCTCCAAGAAACCTTCTTTCAGCTTTCAGGCTCACCCTGCAACATCATTTCTCCAAATAACTTATCCCCACAACCCTCTTGACTGGAGGATTGTAATTGTATATCATTGTTTAACGATCCTCTTCTCTCGGATTCAGAAATATTTTGCAGCAATACATCCTCTGAATTGTACAGACCCCCCAATATCAATGATAGCACTTGCATTCAGCTCTGCGCCATCAGACATATCCTTCCAGCTGCCATATTCCTAATTACCTCTGTCTTCCCTATCACCTCTAACATTTACTATCTGTGTGAGGGAAAATGCTTTGGGTGTATACTTGAAAAATAAAAATACCTATGTAAACACTTCCAAACAAAGATTCTAAATCTTCTAGACTGTGTTGCATATTTGAGAGACATACAAATAATCCCCCCTATTGTTTCTTTGTGACTTGCTTATCCTATCTCGCTTCCCAATCCTTTCTGACCTCCTCTGATTTCATTCTTATTATTATGCAATATTTTATACGCTCTACTAGTTATCCCTTTAACAGAAGCTTCTGTTTTTCTAGATTGCACTAAAACTCCACCAGTTCTGATCGTTCACTTAAGATCCTCCAATTTTTTCTCTTTGCCTATACTCTGATTAATCTTTGATAGGGAAGGCTATCTCTAGCCTGCTGTCCAAATACATTCTTGGCCTCTTCCCATTCTTTTACCTTTCCCTGTCTAATTAGGTGTTCCCAATACCTTGGTTTCTTCACCAGTTTTCTCCAGTAAATTCCAGTATCCTCTTGCCTTTTGTCTGTATTCCTAATTGCAGTCGTCCCTATTGATAAAATCTCCTTTCTCAAATCATTTGGCTTAGTTTTTAGAATACTTTCTGCTACTTTATGAATATAATCTGTATGGTGGTGGTAGTTCTTGAGGATCTGCATCCAAAATCCTAGTCTGTCTTTATTTCTTGAGCTTCCCCTTGTTTCATCATCATCTCTTTCGACTTTGAATTATAGCTTTCTGCTTGTGTTATGTATAGATCAGCCTTAACTTTGTAGTTCTGAAATACCCCTTCAAATCAGGTAATCCCAAGCC
Source organism: Protopterus annectens (assembly GCF_019279795.1). Classification (NCBI taxonomy): domain Eukaryota; kingdom Metazoa; phylum Chordata; order Ceratodontiformes; family Protopteridae; genus Protopterus; species Protopterus annectens. Next base: position 927,735,875 of record NC_056728.1, read on the forward strand.
ACCTTGTACTATTGGAAGAATCAGCTTATTCTACTTGACTCTTGCAGTCTTCCCCTCCTAGATAAAATACTTCAGCTATTTATTAATTGCTTTCCACAGCTTCTCCTTTGGTTGATAAAAATATGCCTGACCTGTGTATAAAACTAAAGGGACTAAAAACATTTTAACTGCCTGTATCTTGCTATCCATATCCATAATACAGAGCTTCCAATTTGTAAGTCGTTGGATCATCTTTTAATTAGTCTCTTCCCACATATCCTTAGCTGCCACAACAGAATCATTTTTAATCCATCCTCTTAATCACTTCATTTTATCATGTCCCCGTAAATATGGATATTGCTGAACCAACTCGCGTGTGGGTGCATAGTTTACAGCTGTTGCCTTTGTTTTAGCTTAATTTATTTTGTATGCTAAACTGTCTTGAAACTGTCTCAAAATGTTCCACAACACTGAAATGTGCTTTTCTGTGTTTTTCAGGTCTAAAATAATATTGTCTGCAAATAAAACCAGCATTTCTTGAATACCATACTGATTATATACTTGCATTTTTGAGTCCCTTATTTTCTTTGCCAGTAGGTTCCAAATATAACACAGATAATGGGAAAAGAGGACACTCCTGCCTGGTTCTTCTGTTCAGAAGGAAGTTATCAGAGAGGAACACACCCACTTTCATTTTCACCTCTGATCCCTCATAGCCTCCTAATCTGTCATATAATTTTAACAGGGAATGCAAATGCTTCTGTTGTTCTTTGAGATTCCCCTTATTCTGCAGTACTTTAACCTTTGTCAGTCCTTCCAAGTAATTTGTGTTACTTCTTAACCATCTCTCTCTCTCTTTTATTTCCATGATATTTTTAAACTCCACTTTAATTTTATCCCACTCCCTAGCTGTAATTCAGAAGAAATTTCTATCTTCTCTAATAACTCCCGAATAATTTCCACTACCCATTCCTTAAATACCTCTAGGTGGGAAAGTGCCTGTCTCATTTTTATTTCATTACCCTGCATTTTTATTTTAGTTATTATTGGTGCATGATCTGAAGTAGTTATTGGATGCATATCAAAACTTTCAATTAAATGCAAGTGGTCCTGTGAAATATAACTTCTGTCTAGTCTAGCCCAGTTTTTGTTATCTTTGGGAGTAATGCATACATTTATTCCAAATTCTACTACCGAATTTACATATTCCATGCCAAATATTTTCATTTTTTTTTTCAAAAATCTACCCCCTCTCCCTTCTGGGCCCCCAAATACAGCCACCCTACTGCAATTCAAATTCAAGTCCCCACCTTTAAGAAATATTCCCTACTGAAAGCTGATTTCTCCCAGAATTTTCGTAAGCTCCATTATAGCATGTAATCCTCTTTCCTTGCCAGTAGCTTCTTAGTACTACAAATCTACCATTATTATCTTTTTTGTCCTCTTCTATCACTATTGGAGCTCCTCTTGCAATTACTATCAGTATTCCCCTTTTCCTTTGTCCCAGATGTTCCGCTGAATAACCTTCCTGAAAACCTTTCTTTATGCTCAGTTCTTTCCAAATGTGTCTCCTGTAGCACAGCTTTTTGCACTCTACATTTTTTAATATAGTTCACTACTCTCTTTTTTTGTATATATCTAAGACCATTTATATTTAAAGATGAAATAGAAAGTGTTGTCATTATGTTAAGAAGTTATTGTTCACACCTGTCATGTGCAATAGCTTTTTTTTTAAATGTCTAGTTCCGGCTTTTGTGTTACATGCATGCACTAATGTTTGGCATGTTGATCATTTATACAGTTGTTTCTTGTCATAGCCATTTGAACTTATGTCACATCTTACAAAACTTTGTTTTTGTTTTAGTGAGAGATGCCTTGTACCCTTTTAGTAAGATATCTCTGTGGATGTTCCAGCTGTTGCACGTCTAGACAGATACATGCCAAAGGGGCCATTCTGTTCAATGATTGGCCTAATGAGGGCTAAGTAAAGCGGATCATTAACATCCCTAGATCTAGACACATTCCTTTTATTTATAAGCTGTGCAATGTAGAAGGAATTTCTTAAAACATAAGACACATTTTGTTAAAAAATTAAATCACTGCCCGCATAAGTTTTCAAATCCTGAACAACTAGGTCAACTCATAGGGGCATGTATTCAATTTGATAGTTTCCTGATGTAAGTGACTTTGCAAAGGATACAGTAATGCATTTTTGGCATTTAGTTTCACACCATGATTATTGTACCAGGTATTTATTGGAGAAAAATCTTCCTGCAGGATGGCTAATACAGTGACTGCTCCTTAATATGCAAACTTAGTCAGCCCTTTGGTATTAGCTTTTACTTCAGAAATGTACTTGCCAAACAGGAGAGGTTCCAGCACAGAATCCTGGTGATTGATCCCTTTGTGGAGGTAACTTCCCTTGTATTTATTATCCGTGTCCTATCTATGAGCCACTTTGCAATCCAGTGAGTGACATAGGGGGTTATTCAGCTTTTCTTCTATGCCTGAGAAGGGAATTGTGTCAAACTTTGGCCAGGTTGAGATATGTAGACTGTACCATTTTGTTTTCATCTACTGCTTTGGTGATCTTTTCAAAAAAGTCTATCAGGTTGAGGAAGCAAGAACTGTTCTTGATGAAAACAAACTGAGACTGGTCCAGTGTTTGGAGGTTCCCTGTGTCTTGATTGATTAATTCCACAAGAAGCTTTCTCATGGATTTGCACATGAGGCTGGTCAGGTTTATAGGTCTGGAATTGTTTAGGTGTGTTTATGCAGGAGAATAACTAATTCTCCATGCAGGAGAATAACTAGTTCTCCATTCATTTAGTAAAAAACCTGTATGGAGGCTGAGATTGAACAGTGTTGTTAGGGGGTGTGGCTAAACCGTGCTTCATGCTATTTAATATACATCCAAGGATGATATCAGGACCTATTGATGCAGTATGTTTTGCTTTTGCTAGCACTTGTAGGACTTGGCTTTTGTGAGAGAGCTGGAGGTGCGTCAGTTTCAGGTATATCTTAGGGGACAGATGGGGAGAGGGGGTAAAGTTAGAGCTAAATTTATCAACCAGTAGATTAACTATATCTTCGTTCTCAGTGTAGGTAACATTGTCCACAATCAGTTCAGTACATTGCTGTCTTAATCTTTAGAAATTACAACCATAACTAAAAATGCCTTGTGATTGTCTTTGGCTTGGGGGTAGCTGTTTTAGCCTCAAACCTGGCTTTGGTCAATTTTATTAAGTTCTTCAGTTATGTCAGTGGTAAAGGCTCTAACATTCTGGGAATTATTCCTCTTACTTTTGGTCAAAATGAATTTCCTTTCCTTGTATTATAAAGCTTGTTGCTATTGTGGTTCCACCATGTGGGTTTGTTTCTAGGGTTTGCCTTGCAGTTGTTCGCATGGGGAACAGCTGAATGTAATGCAAGTGTGAAGGCCGTCAGCCTAGCTAGATAGAATTTTATAAATAATTCTATGTCATTGTAAATATTAATATGATCCACATGCTTGTGTTACAAATGTAAGAAAACCGTGTTATATTCTGAGCTTCAAAAATGTAACCACAGTACACCCTGCTGGAAGAAAGCTGATAGAAATAATTTTATGACTATGTGTGATCTCAAGCTTGGAGACAGGAAGTCTAGGCTAGGAAATACTTTCTGTTGTCCTACGGCAGAGATAATTAATAGATTTCACATGTAAAGTATGTTATTGCTGTGCCTTTCTGGCAGGTGGAGATCACAAAGAAATGTTAAAAGTTTGAGTTTTGTGAGCCTGGGAATTTCAGCAGAGGTGATAAGAATGATGTAATCTGAAATGACAGTAATGTGTATTATCAGTTTAAGGACTATCTCAGAAAGAAAGATTGCATTTTGTATTTTGTTCTGAAGCTGACAACAACTCACCAGCACTTTGCCTTGCTCTGTAAGTAAGTTATTTAGAACAGTGATTTCTCTTACAGATGGATAGAAATGCAATAAGATTAGTGTAGATGTTTTCTATATTTGTGAGACTATCCTACAATATTGTTTAAGTATTTCCTGTGATTTCTGAACTCTGTTGTCACTGTGTTGAATTAATGAGTATTGCCTTGTGTTTTTATTATTTATTATGAAATATTTTTAAACCTTTTAACTGTCTGTTTTATGTAGAGATAACTTAAGCTCTTAGGGTACTTGCATGTATTTGGCGATACTTTACCAGCCACTCCAATAGCCTTGCTGTTCGTCATACTTAGTATTTGGGTAACAGTAACATTGCACAGTAGAATTGGACAGCCTTTGGTAAGGGCCTTTTTAATAGCTGATGGTAGTGGTTGGTGGCAGGTGATACTACCGTATAGTCTGGGCAGAAGGGGGCATAGCTGGTGAACCTGTGCCAGCATTCCCCAGGAGTGTCTGTTTATATATAACTCAAACCTGAAAGTGTGTGTCTGTGTGTGTGCACCAGCTACTTGGGCAGGGACATGAAGCACTGGTTGAACAGAGAGGGTGCTGGAGGTTTTGGCTTGACCACTTGGCTGATATCTGAACCCAACAGCTGTGCCAATGGCGAGTCTTATTGGGGATCTGGAGAGAAAGGGAGAAACCAGCCCCAAACTGACTGTGATACCTGTGTACCCTTAAGGGAAATTGTACTTTACTGTGTGTGTACATGTTACCTTCCCAATATGGACGCCCCTCAGTGGTGAGGATTCAGGCTCCTTGATTACTGGGCCAGTGCACAGGCGTCACAGTAAGGTATAGAAACTCCTAGTGTGTTGCATGAATTAACTGATGTTCTTCATCTCACATTGCTGCAGTCCTTACACTTGGGTAGTCCGCTGTCCTCGGTCGGCCCGAATATCAAAGTATTAGGCTGACATCGGTCAAGGCGCTTAAGACTGACATCAGAACGTCAGGGTACAAATGCGCATGACCGACGTCATATCCTCAGTCTTTTTTGCCGCATGGTCCGATGCAGAAGCAGCGTTGCAAGTGCCGTTCGGCGTTCTGAAATTTTTCGACTTCGGAGTTTCAGACCGAGTCAAAGTTGGCTAAGTACCCCGTTGGGGAATATTTTAGTTTTTTCTTGCCTCAGTGGTTTACCGGATGTCAGAAAAAGTGAATAACTGTATTTCTTGTGTGAAGCAGATACCGCATAGAGATTATCATAGTTTGTGTATTCCTTGTTTGGGGCCTGAGCACGACGTTGTTGGGTGTCGCTTTTGTGCTAGGTTTAATAAGTGCACTATTAAGCGAAGGTTAGATTGTGCCAGGTTGGTCTTCGGGAAGCGGTGCAATTACAATATGCCGTTGGATGCTCCGACGCCTGCTTCTTCGAAGAAGCGCAAAGACAAAGCAGCTAGACCCAGACAAGAAGAGTCGTCCGTACCGGACGCCGGTTCTTTGGAGGCTTCAGTGGAACTGGTGGTTCCGCCGGAGGCTTCTCTGGAGTCCCAGGGGGAGACTTTGATTTTGCAGGATGTGGCCTCTCAGGAGGCAGGCCAGGCTGAAGGGGCTTCTCAGGTTACTGTACTCCCCTCCCTTCCTAGGGTGGTTAGGCCCTCTCCTTCTGTTTCCAAGGCTTCTCCCAGAGTCAGGCCAGGTTTAGCTTCTGTTGGTGTCACTCCTAGTTCTTCAGGATCTGTGCCCAAGAAGCACATGCTCAAAATGGCAGAGGATTTAATTACTTTGATTAGAGGTTCTTTGCCCCCTCCTGATAAGAGGCCTAGGGTGGAACCAGAGTTGGGGAGTTTTGAGCAGGTTTCTGATGTTTCAGAGTCTTCGACTGAAGACTTGCAGGAGTATTCTCCTTATTCTGATTCGGATGTGGATGATTCTACTCCTTCTGCTTCTCCTCCAGAGGATTTTTCTTTTTCAGAGCCTCTTCATTCTATGAGGGAACATTTTAAATGGGAAGGTCAGGACTTCTCTGATTCCAGGAAAAGGCTTAGGGAATTTTTGCTTTTACCCCAGCATAGGCCTTTGGCTATTCCTCCTGTTCTGGATATTGTGGAAGATGTGTTTGCAGAGGCTTCACTTAATCCTGATTCTTTGCCTCCTGCTCCTGTTAAACCGGACAGGTATTATAGGGTGCCTGAAGCTCATAAATATCTGTATAAGAGTCCTAGGGCAGACCCAGAAACAGTTAGTCAGGGACCTAAGGGTGTCAAAGCCTCTGTGGTAAAAAATCCGGTTCCTCCAGATAAAGAGGCCAGAGCTTTGGATAGATGGGGAAAGAAAGTCTATACTTCTTCCACCTTAGCTATGAGGGCTTTGAATTGCCAGTTTCACATGTTGAAATATCAAAACTATCTTCTTTCTCAATTGAAGTCTATGGTAGATGCTCTGGCGGAAGGTATTGAGTGTAAAGAATTACAAGATTTGGTACATGTTTCTGAACAAGTGGGTAAGCATTCTTTACAATGTGGATTTGATGCTGTACAGGCCTCGTCTAGGGTGGCTGCCACTGGGTCAGTTCTTCGAAGGCACGCCTGGCTGAGGGATCAGAACTTATCTGACCATGTTAAGACAAGGATTTTAGATGCTCCTTTACAGTCTGATGTATTGTTTGGTTCACCTGTGGAGGCAGTTTTAAAGAAAATGGAAGACAAGGCTAAGTCTATGCAGACTGTTAAAGATTTTTTGCAAGTTCAGCCTCCGAAATTTAGTAGGAATTGGCCTGCTAAGGGGTGGACGTACCCTTCTTATGATTCACAGTCTAGGGGAAGATCTAGACGTGGTAGGGGTAGAGCTCAGAGCTCTTTCAGACCTAGAACAGGGAGTTCACCTGCGCAGTCTTCGGGTGAGGGCAGGGGCCAGTCCTTTCGTAAACAGGCCCAATGACCTACCTTTTCAGCTGCCAGAGCCTTCTTGTCTGGCAGCACCTTTGGGAGGAAGGTTGGCACTCTTCAAAGAAAATTGGAGTTTGATTACCCAGGACAAATGGGTATTGGATATTATACACCAAGGTTACAGGTTTTATTTCCATACCTTGCCTCCTTTCAAAGGCATGCCAGACGTTCCTCCTCAGCAAAGAATAGAGGCTCACAAACAAATTTCTCTGCTGCTGCAAATAGGGGCCATACAGCCGGTTCCTCTGCCAGAAGTAGGCCTAGGATTTTATTCTCGCCTGTTCCTAGTACCAAAGAAGGGGAACACGTGGAGACCAATTTTGGATTTATCTATCCTCAACACTTATCTGGACATTCCCAAGTTCAAAATGTTGACGTTACAACAGCTTTTACCTCTGCTGGGCAAAGATCACTGGATGGTGACTCTGGATCTCAAGGAAGCTTACCTTCATGTTCCTATCAGGCTAAGTTGCAGGAAGTATCTGCGTTTTCGAGCTGGGACTTCTCATTATCAGTTCTCTGCATTGCCCTTTGGCTTATCTACTGCGCCCAGAGTGTTCACAAAGGTTCTGGCTCCAGTGATAGCTTTCTTCAGGCTAAAAGGAATACAAATCTATCCTTATTTGGACGATTGCCTGATTCTGGCCAAAGGAAGGGACGAGCTTCTTCATCATTTGCAATACGTGATAGCAGTGCTAAGATGCCTGGGGTATTCTGTGAACGAAATAAAGTCCAGTCTAGTACCCTCTCAAGACATGTGCTTTCTGGGTGTGAGACTGAATACAGCATCCCAGATGGCCTTTTTGACCCCGGACAAACAAAAGAATCTTGCTCTTTACTTCCATCAATTGTCTCATCAGTCCAGGCTGACTGCAAGGACAGTCCTTCAAGCCTTGGGGTTCATGGCATCTTGTATTCTGGTGCTTCCCGATGCCAAACTGCATATGAGGAAGCTACAATGGTATCTCAAAAATGTATGGACACAGCACTGCCAGGATATGGACACTGTCATTCAGATAATACCTTGCATTCAAAAGGAATTTTTTGGTGGGCTCAGGAATGTCACCTAAACAAGGGACTCTCTGTGACCCGGCCAGAGGCGAGTCAGATTCTAACGACAGATGCCTCAGACAAAGCTTGGGGAGCTCATCTAAATGGAAAGTGGATACAAGACACGTGGCCTGCCAGACTACAACATCTACATATCAACTTGAAGGAGATGTTAGCAGTCCAATTTGCATTAATAGCTTTCAAGGATTTACTTCTTCCAGGGCAGGTGTTGGTTCGAACAGACAACACAACTGTCATGTGGTACATCAACAAGCAAGGGGGAGCACATTCTTATCCTCTATGCAGACAAGCAATGATTTTGTGGGAAACTGCTCTCAGTTTACAGCTCAATCTTCAGGCAAGGTTTCTGCCGGGAGCACAGAACTCCTTAGCAGATGTGTTGAGCAGACGAATTATGGATCCCCACGAGTGGAAATTGGATCCTCATGTATTTCAGAAATTGACAGTGTCATGGGGAACTCCAGACATAGATCTGTTCGCTTCTCCACTAAATTACCAGCTGCCAAAGTTTTGCACAAAAAGGTTTCATCCCACAGCTTGGAAAGTGGATGCTCTTTCTTTCAATTGGAGCAATCTTCATGTGTATGCCTTTCCACCTCTGCCTCTCCTCCCAAAGGTACTACTAAAGGTCAGACAGGACAAGCCAAAGATGATTCTAATAGCTCCAGATTGGCCTCGACAGCACTGGTACCCATTACTGAGAAGTCTGGTTCGGAGCCTCCATGGCCTTTGCCTTCGATTCCACACCTGCTGTCTCAAGAGAACAGTCATTTACTCAATGTCAAACTTCACTCTCTTCACCTAACAGCCTGGCATATTCTGTTTTAAACCCTGGAGGGTCTCAGCTTCCCCAGCAAGTTTTGAATGTTATTTTGGAGGCCAGAAAGCCTAGTACAAGGAAAGTATACGCAGATAAATGGAAGAGATTTTTATTTTGGAGTGCAGCAAAGGACTTTGATGTTGCTAAGCCTAATTTAAGTGTGGCTCTTCAATATCTTGCTGAGTTACTGGACAAAGGATTGTCCTTCTCTTCTATTAAGATTCATGCTGCAGCAATTTCTGCTCACTATGACTGTGATCCACCATTGTTTTCTCATCCTTTGTTTAAGCAATTCCTTAGAGGGGCAAAGAATATAAGACCCCCACGAAGAGCTTCTACTCCTGCTTGGGATCTCAATTTTGTGTTGGAGAAACTTACTCTACAACCTTTTGAGCCTGCAGCTACTGCCGAGTTGAAATATTTATCATGGAAGACTGCTTTTTTGTTGGCCATTACCTCTGCGAGAAGGGTTTCTGAATTACAGGCCCTTATGGCAGTTGAGCCTTTCTTAATTTTCCATAAGGACAGGGTATCTTTACGTACTAATCCTTTCTTTATGCCTAAGGTGGTTTCTAGTGTGGCCTTAAACCAAGCTATTCATTTGCCTACTTTTTATGCAAACCCCCAAAATAAAGGGGAGAAGATTTTGCACACCTTGGATATACACAGGCAGTTGAGATATTATTTGAGCAGAACTAAAGAGTTCAGGCAGTCTCAGCAGTTTTGTTTCTTTTGCTTTGGGTTTTCAGGGCAAGCCTGTGTCAAAACAAACTATTTCTAAGTGGATTGGATTTTGTATTGCTTTCTGTTATTCCCATCATGGTAAGGAGATCCCAGCTGGGATTAGGCCTCATTCCACTAGAGCTACTGCCACTTCTACAGCTTTTTTAAGGGGGGTGGCAACTAAAGATATTTTGGAGGCAGCTACTTGGAGTTCAGTGCATACTTTCTCTAAGCATTACCACCTTCCACTTTACTCTAAATCTAGGGCTGGGTTTGCCACTGCTATTTTACAGGGCATTTTGGCAGCCCCTACTACTTTATAGTTTTGCCATCCTCCCTTACCTCTGCTTTGGGATTCTACCAAAGTGTAAGGACTGCAGCAATGTGAGATGAAGAACATAGTACAGTTTTGTACCTACCATAAATGTAGATGTTCGAAGATCCACATTGCTGCAGTCCAATTTACCCTCCCTCCTTCCCCTTTGTTGTTAGAGGTGGTTGTGTGGTTTGGGTTGTATATTTTGTACTTATTGTATACACTGTTCATAGGATTAGTGCAAGAGTGGTTGGTTGTTTTTTGCTGTCTTTTGGTTTTGACCTTTCTGTTTAGGGTCTTCTGACATCTGGGGCAAGAAAAGACTGAGGATATGACGTCGGTCATGCGCATTTGTACCCTGACGTTCTGATGTCAGTCTTAAGCGCCTTGACCGACGTCAGCCTAATACTTTGATATTCGGGCCGACCGAGGACAGCGGACTACCCAAGTGTAAGGACTGCAGCAATGTGGATCTTTGAACATCTACATTTATGGTAGGTACAAAACTGTACTTTTTCTAATTGCTAGCTGACTTGATTAGTGACAGTAAGCAAAGAGAGTCTTGAGAAAAAAAAAATAAGGGGAAACGAAGGAAAAAGAAGCTTGGATGTAGCGGTACAGACTTAAATGTAATCTGTAGTTGCCAGGAGGGTGGAAAGAGAGAGAGAGGGTGGGGGTGTGTATTCATTTATGTAAACTTAAAACTCAAGTTCTTCTTAACTAGAAGTTTAGAAGAACAAAGAATGCATATGCTTTTTGACATAAGTGGAAGTCTTGGCTTGCAGTAGATCCGTGATTTGGGAGGGTATAAAGGTAGAGTTGTGTAGTGGTTATTCTGGTGAAATGTGTTCACTTGCAAGGACAACAGCACTTAATTTTAATTAAAATCTTGTTGATATCTAGTCACAGTTCACAGTATGTGTTTTTTGGTTACTGGTTTACATTTTTTTACAAGAAAGCAGACTGGACTAGTTTTAATTGCCAACGAATTGCCAAGAGGTAAACTTCTGCACCCAAGAGAAGGAAAATGTCAGTTCAAAGATGTTCACACAGTACATTTTAAGTGACTTTTTATAGGCTCATCAGTAAGTGCTAAGCTAGCTGCCCTTTTTGGAAGTTCAATGAGACATTTAATAGTTGACTTTTAAAAGGGCAATGAAATTTAGTTTGAAGAGAAGAGAAAAAAATAGAGAAAATCAATACCCTTAAAACTCAAATAACTCTCCAGAACCTCTTGCTTAAGAAAGTGCTTAACATATAATTTCATTTGTTGAGAAACACAGGTAACACTGAAGGAATTATCAATGTATTTATATTTGAAAACTGGTAGTAACATACACACCAGCATGAACAGCCATATTTTTGAGGGCATAAAATGCTTACATGAGCAGTTTTAGATGTAGAATAGTAACTTTTATATGTGGATGTGATGTTATGTTCAAACAAATGTATGGTGGTGTCTATTTATTGTGTGCATTAAAGGGACACAGGTAGGGTTTAGTGCCTTGAACCCTGTTGAAATATGTGACATGAGCTCAAGCTAAGACAAGTGTTAAAGGTTATATACACAAGCGTTCAGTAGGAAGAAAGTGCAGTTGTGTTTTTGTCCTATCATAATTATAGATTTTAGAGTTGATCAATGTTACAGTACTGATAAGATAGACTTCCTGCTGTACAGGAGCATAAAGCCAACCTGAATCACCATTTCCCAGCCCTTGGAACCCCCCGCCCCCCCCAGGACTGATGTCTGAGTATAACGAGTATCTTCATGTCTTTCTTGTCCAAGGACTTTGCATTCCAATAGTTCCGAGGTGGGGATCAGGATCAACTTTCCAACCATCCCTCCTATGTGACAAGGTCCTGACCCTAAGGGTTAAGAAAGGAAGGGAGAATGGGTATGCTGAATGGAATAAGAAGACCCACCCCAATCTGAGGTGCAGAGAAAAAGAGAGTAGGAGGGTGTGAAACAGTGCTGCAATACTGAACTATTCAAACCGGTACAAGTATGGTAAGTTAGAAACACAACTGTACTGTTTTCATCATAGTCAGCATTTCATTATTGATACTGGGGGAAGACATCCAAAGCTTCTAGGTAGATGTTTTGACAGGAAACTTCTAAGGACTGCAGACTTTTCAGGATGGCAAGGGTGAACTCGTCTGTTGCCCTTGGGATGTGGTAATGCTTGGGGAAAGCTGTGGACAGAGGGCCATCTGGCAACCTCTAGAATAGTCTGTGAGAACATCCCTTTTTAAAAAGGCAGTAGCGTTGGCTTTGTATCAGGTGGCATGTGCTCTAACCCTGCCAGGAAGCTGTTTTTCATGCTGCAGGTAACAGATGAAGTTTGCATCCCATTTTAAAATAAAAAATTAAATTTTAAAAAACACAGGTAACACTGAAGGAATTATCAATGTATTTATATTTGAAAACTGGTAGTAACATACACACCAGCATGAACAGCCATATTTTTGAGGGCATAAAATGCTTACATGAGCAGTTTTAGATGTAGAATAGTAACTTTTATATGTGGATGTGATGTTATGTTCAAACAAGTGTATGGTGGTGTCTATTTATTGTGTTTTTTAAAATTTAAAAAACTTAAAATTTAAAAAATTTAAAATTAAAAAATAAATAAAATAAATTAAATAAACTGGCTTACCTTGTTTTCCTTCTGCAAAAGCTACCAATAGATGGTAAGATCTGTTTGAGAAGCTGTTCCTGTGGAGGTAAGAGCTTAATTGCCTGTGAACTTCCAGGGAGTGCAGTATCCTCCCTACCTTATTTTGGAGATTTGGGTAGGAAAGCCCAGTGACTGTCTTGATTTAAAGAATTTTCTGAGACTACCTTGGGACATAAAGAAATGATTGGTTTTCATGGTGAACCCTATCCTTGTGGATGATTAAGAATGGCATCTTACATATATGGGTCTGAAATTCAGAAAAACACCTGGCTGAAATGAGTGATAAAAGCAGGGTTGTTTTCCTCTTCGGTAGTTTAATAGGAGAAAGAATATGATGGTTCAAAGGCTGGCAGATAAGTTTTTACAAGTAAAAAGTTCAGGTCCCATGAGAGGGCAGGTTCCCTTCTGGGTGGCCTGATGTATGTAATGTCCTTCAGAAATTGTTTCATGTCCGGGTGGCAGTAAGTAGTTGGGAAAACTGGGAGGCAGGAGAAGATGGCAGAAGCACTTTGATGTTGGAATAAGATAGTCCCTCAAGCATCTGCTTTAGATTTCCTTGAGAAGAGTACCAGATACAAAACTTTTTTCCATTTTGCTGTATATGACTTTCTAGTATTTGGTTTTCTAGCCCCTTTCAGAATGGATAAGACATTGTGAGAGTAAGATAGTGGATGGAGTTAGTAACAAGGTTAGTTTGGTAGGAGCGTTTTGGTTTCTTTCCCATACTGAGGGTCTGGAGAATGGAGAGCTAGTGTTACCTGGGCCAGAGAGGAGCATTTTGGGCCCCCACCTTTAGAAGTACACTGGGGATGAGGTGTATGTGTGAAAAAACTTATATAAAGAGGTCTGTCCACTTGAAAGAGAAAGAGGTCTGTCCACTTGAAAGAGGAAGACGTCTGCTGGATTCTTGAGAAGAATTTGATTAACTCTCTCCTTTCTGTTGAGGAAAAAAGATCGATCTGTGGTACTTCCCAAAGGTGTATGAGGTACAGAAAATTTTCATTTTCCAGCATCCATTCATTGGGATCCTGGATCCGCCAGAAATTTGTCTCGACTAGAGATGCAAGATGGTTGAGTGTTACACTGAGTTGCATGAAAACCAGCCAGCAATCCATAGCTAGTCTGCATAGCTGATATGACAGTCCTCCATCCCCCTGAGATTATGTACCACATGACTGTTGTATTGTCTGTCCACATATGAAGTGGTTGTGGGCGACAGCTTGTCATTGAAAGCTTTCATTGCCATGATGTCTGCCATAATTTCCTTTAGGTTAATGTGTTTTGCTTGCTGCCTGCCACAAATTCCCTGTATTTTGAAGTGTCCCTTATGGGGCCATCAATGCCTTGTTGGAGCTGTCTGTTGTCAAGGTCTGTGTCACTTGAGGCAAGAGGAAGTGCACACTTGAGTTGTTAAAAACACACTCATCCCATCATAATATATCCAGGTTTAAACATGGTAAATTGGGATCTTGGTTTCCAGGGGTTGTTGATGCTGAGCCCATGTATTCTTTAGGAAGCCCTGTCAGAGGGATCATTATGATGCAAGAGACTATGTAAACTAGGACCCTGAGGAATTCCACTGCAGAAAAAGATTGCTTGGAATGTAGGTCACTGAGGTATTCTCAAAGGAAAGTGACTTTGTTCTCTGGATGAATGTCTTCTGTAGAACTCCATTGTGTGACTGCATCCAGGAAGGTGGTCCTGGTGCTTGGGTGGAGTTGGGACTTCTGGAAGTTGAGGGGCAAACCCACCATTTGAAAGCAATAGGCAAAGCATAGGAATCTGTGTAGATGTTCTTCATGTTTCACTGCTGCAGTCATCACATTTGGGGTTTTCTGCTTGCAGTAGCCCTCAGTCGGCCTGATTATTAAAGTTTGTGGGTCCTGCGTCAGGGTTGCTGTCTCATCTTCCATGACGTCAGGTAGTCAGGGGTATAAAGCATGCAGCCGATGCCATTACATCAGTCTTTCTTGCCGTTAAATGCCCGAAGCAGTTCGCAAGTGCCGGTCGGCCAACTTCTGAAATTTTAATTTTCGAGTTTCAGATCCGAAGTCTTCGACTAAGCTAAGTACCTTTTTCTAAACCGATGTCAGTAAAAGTTAACAATTGTATTTCCTGTGGAAAGCAAATACCTCATAAAGATTTTCATTCGTATTGCATTCCTTGCTTAGGCCCTGACCACGACGTACCTCGCTGTTGGTTTTGTGCCTTGTTCAAACCTTGTACTATTCGTTGTCTGTTCATTTACGCATCTAAATATTTTGGTACTTGGTTCAATTATCCAGAAATGGCTTTGCTAAGCCACCCAACTACCGACCTTCTGAAAAAAGCAAAGATAAAGACAGAGACACAGACCACATAGGTCCAAAGCTGCAGACATCGCTTCTCATAAGCTAGTCTTCAGTTTGCCGGTACTCAGTGTGGTGCGTTCGCAGCCCCTGATACCCTCTACTTCAGATTCGCAGGCCTCTACTGAGACCCATTTGGAGTCTGGTATGCCTGCCGTGAGATGCTTCTTTGACTGTGGAACCTGTGGATGTCTCTACCTTGGATGGGTCCGGAGCTGCTGTGCAGGCACTGGCTTCTGAGGGTGTGTTCAGGCCTACTGACTTGCATATTAAACCGATGCCATCTTCTTCTTCAAGGCCTAAAACTTGATCCATGCCTAGAAAACTGATGCCCAGACCGCATGGTCAGGCCCCTCTGCCTAAAAAACAAGTAATAAGAATGGCTGAAGACCTTATTACACTAATCAGGGGAAGCCACCCTTCCCCTTCTAAGAGACCTAGGACTGTTTTTCCTTCTGATTCTTCTGATCAGGATTCTGAAATTTCTGTTTTCTCTGATGACCAGGATTTACCCTTATCTACCTATGAGGATTCTGATGCAGAGGACTCCATTCCCTCTGCTTCCCCTCCAGAGGTTTTCTCTTTTGGTGAAACCTTGCATACTCTTAGGGAGCATTTCTGCTGGGAAAGCCACGATTACTCTGACTCGAAAAAGAGGCTTAGGGAATTCTTACTCCTACCTCAACACAGGCCTTTAGCTATCCCTCCTGTACTGGACATTGTAGATGATGCCTTCTCGGAATCTAGCCTGGTCCCTGACTCTCCTCCTGCTCCCAGAAAACGTGATTGGTATTACAGGGTACATGACTCTCACAGGTTCCTCTTTAAAAATCCTACTGTGGATCCTGTGACCGTTTCACAGGGACCCCAAGGGCATTAAGGCTACTACTGCCAAAAATCCTACCTCCTCTGATAGAGATTCCAGGGCGCTGGATAGATGGGGGTAAGAAGGTATACACTTCTGCAACCTTGGCCATTAGGGCCTTAAACTGCCAGATTCATATCTTAAAGTATCAGCAGCATATTATTGGATTGCTTAAACAGAAAATTATGTTGATTCCTGACTGTGCTGAAAATAAAAATTTACAGGATTTAATGCATTCTGCTGAGCAAGTTGGAAAACATACTTTGCAATGTGATTTTGATTCATTAGTGGCATCTTGCAGGGCTGCTGTCACTGGGTCTGTACTTAGAAGTCATGCTTGGCTTAAGGAGCAATCTTTGCCAGATCATGTTAAAGCTAAATTACTGGATGCTCCCTTAAACCAAGACCGCCTGTTTGCCAACAAAGCAGAAGTATTATTAAAAAGATGGAGGAAAAAGCTAAATCTATGCAAACTGTTAAAGATTTCCTGCAAGTACAGCCTCCCAGATTTAGTAGGGATTGCCCCTCTAAGAATTGTTCCTTTCTTGCCTCTTCCAGGCCTTCTCAGTCCAAACCCAGAACCAGCAAAACACCCAGGCTTCAGTCCCAAGGTACTCACAGGCCTAAGCAGTGGGGGGGCTCACATTTCCAAAGCAGGAAGTAGTAAGACTCCCCCCTATGGTAAACTGTCTCAATGACTTAACTTTAAATTTTCCAAGCCCTGCACAACTGACTGTTCCTTTAGGGGGAAAGATTGCCCTGCATGCAAAAAATTGGGAACTCATTACCCAGGACAAATGGGTTTTAAATATAGTTTCCCAAGGATACAGATTTCACTTCCACTCCTTCCCATCCCAAGCGGTTGGCCAGACCTACCCCGAAATCATTCGGCAGAGGCTCAAAAGCAAATTTTCTCTCTTAAGCGTCAGGGTTATTCATCCTGTCCCAGAAGAAGAATGGGAGCAAGGTTTCTACTCAAGACTTTTCCTGGTACCCCGAAAAGACAATTCCTGGTGTCCTATACTGGACCTGTCTATCCTAAACACATTTTTGGTAATCCCAAAATTCAAGATGCGAACTCTTCATCAGCTGCTTCCCATGCTAAACAAAGATGCCTGGTTGTCTACACTGGATATAAAGGAAGCCTACCTGCACATCCCAATAAAGGACTCTTGCAGAAGATACCTACGCTTCAGAGCAGGCTGCAGGTACTATCAGTTCTCTGCACTGCCCTTTGGCTTATCTACTGCGCCCAGGGTATTCACAAAGTGCCTAGCTCCAGTCATTGCCTTTTGCAGGCAAAGAAATATTTAAATGTACTCATACCTGGACGATTGTCTAATTCAGGCAGAAAGCCAAGACATACTATTAAATCATCTGGCATTTGGAAAGAAATTGCTAACGTCTCTGGGGTACACCATAAATGAAAAGAAATCACATCTTGTACCCTGCCAACAAATTGTATTCCTGGGAGCAAGTTTGAATACATCTTCCCAAATGGCCTACCTCATGCCAGAGAAACAAGTTCACTTGACAGTCTACTTCAAACTACTGGCCACAAACACCCAGCTATCTGCAAGGAAAATACTGCAAGCCCTGGGGTTCATGGTCTCTTGCATTCTACTAATTCCATATGCAAGACTGCATATGAGGAAACTACAGTAGTATCTAAAAAGCCTATGGTGTCAACATTCTCAGGATCTAGAATCAATGATTCCTATCATACCTTGTCTACAGATAGAGTTCCTTTGGTGGGCAGAGGCCTACCACCAAAACAAGGGACTGCTATTCACTCTACCCCCTACCACCCAAACCCTAACAACAGATGCATCAGATTATGCATGGGGGGGCTCACTTGGCAGGGCAGTGCATTCAGGGCAAATGGAACCCAAATCAAATGCACCTGCATATCAATCAAAAAGAAATGTTAACTGTACAGAATGTTTTGACAGCCTTCAAGGACCACATTCTTCCAGGACAATTATTGGTAAAGACGGACAACACCACTGTTATTTGGTACATAAACAAGCAGTGGGGAACTCGCTCATACCCTCTCTGCAGACTAGCCATGGCTCTGTGGAACACAGCCTTGAGTTACCAAGTGCACTTACAGGCACAATTCCTGCCAGGAAAGCTAAATACACTGGCAGACGACCTAAGCAGAAATCTCATGGACCCACACGAGTGGAAACTGGAACCAAAGATATTCAACATGTTGAGAAACAAATGGGGGAGCCCACAGATAGACCTGTTTGCGCCCCCCCCCCTCCAGAACTACAAATTGGACAAATTCTGCACAAGGACTCCCCACAAACAAGCTTGGAAAGTGGATGCCCTTGTCCTTTACCTGGAAAAACCTGTCAGTTTATGCCTTTCCCCCTCTGCCTCTCCTCTCCAAGGTACTACTAAAGATCAAACAGGACAAACCAAGGACAATACTGATTGCACCAATCTTGCCACGCCAACATTGGTACCCCCTCTTGTGCAATGTGTCACTGCTGCCACCATGGCACCTGCCTCAGACCCCTGCCCTGCTGTCCCAGCAGGAGGGCCAGATTCTGCACCCACAGCTTCAAACCCTGAACCTGGCAGCCTGGCTAATTACCTGATCTCTCCATTACCATCCCTCAGTAAACAAGTGATGGATGTCGTTCTGGAGGCAAGGAGGCCTAGTACTAGAAAATCCTATGCTGAAAAATGGAAAATATTCTGTTCCTCGAGCCAGACTCAGGGGATGGGCACAGCAGCGCCCAATTTACCCCATATTCTTCAATACTTAACTGAGATGCTTCACAAGGGCCTTTCCTTTTCCTCCATCAAAATTCATGCCTCAGCCATTTCAGCTCATTACAATACAGAACCGCCCCTCTTCTCTCATCCACTGCTGAAGCAGTACCTCAGAGGGGCCAAAAACTTAAGACCACCCAGGAGAGCCCCTACTCCAGCCTGGGACCTTAACTTTGTATTGGAAAAGCTCAGTCTACCACCCTTTGAGCCAGCTGCAAATGCAGAGTTGAAATTCCTTTCTGGAAAACAGCTTTCCTGTTAGCTATCACTTCAGCAAGAAGGGTGTCTGAATTACAAGCCTGCATGGCAGTGGAGCCTTTCATCATCTTTCATGCAGACAGGGTGTCCCTCAGGACCAATCCCTCCTTCATGCTTAAGGTGGTATCCAGTGTGTCCCTTAATCAGTCCATTCATTTGCCAACCTTCTTGTCTAATCCACAGAACAAAGGGGAATGAATACTGCACTCCTTGGACGTGCACAGACAACTTTGATCTTACTTGGACAGGGCTAAGCCTCTCAGGAAATCCGAACAGCTGCTGGTTGCATTTGCTGCAGGGGCAGAGGGGAAGGCCATTTCAAAGCAAACCATTTCTAAGTGGATAGGCCATTGCATTTATTTCTGCTATACGTACCATGGAAAACCTACCCCACAGGGAATCAGACCACATTCAACCAGGGCTGCATCTACCTCTACAGCCTTTCTCAGAGGTGTCCCTACAAGGGACATCCTAGAAGCTGCTACCTGGAGTTATGTACATACCTTCACCAAGCATTACCACTTGCCAATTTTTTTCTAAATCCAGAGCTGGCTTTGCCACTGCAGTCTTGCAGGGCCTTATAGCTGGTCCTAATGCTGTCTGATTACCTCCTCCCATCCTTAGCTTTGGGAATCTACCCAAATGTGATGACTGCAACAGTGAAACATGAAGAACATAGTACAGATGTTCTTTGTGTTTCACTGTTGCAGTCATTACATTTGGGTAATCTCCCGGCAGGTTGCCCTCATTCGGCCTGATGAACAAAGTCATGGGTCCTGCGTTGGTTGCTGTCCCTTCTTCCATGATGTCAGGTCGTTAGGGGTATAAAACATGCAGCCGACACCATTACATCAGTCTTTCTTGCCGCATGGTGCCTGAAGCAGAAGCAGTTTGCAAGTGCCGGTTGGCCGACTCCTGAAGTTTTGGTTTTCGAGTTTCAGAGCTAAAGTCTTCAACTAAAAAGCTAAGTACCCCATTGGGGAAACTCTTTCTTGCTCCTTACCGATGTCAGTAAAAGTTAATAATTGCATTACTTGTGAGAAGCAAATACCTCATAAGGATTTTAATTTGTACTGTATTCCTTGCCTAGGCCCTGACCACAACGTTAATTGCTGTCGGTTTTGTACTAAATTTAATCAACGCACTATTAAACGTCGGTATAGTTTTGCTTCAAAATATTTTGGCTCATGTTTTAATTATCCAGAAATGTCATCTGTTGGCAATCCGACTACCGGAATACCTAAAAAAATGCAAAGAAAAAGACAGAGACAGGCCGTCGAGGTCCAAAACCGATGACGCTTCTCCTAAGCCAGTTTGCCGGTACTCAGTGAGTCGCTTTCGCAGCCCCTGATATCCGCTACTTCGAATGGGTCTCACTAGAGGCCTGTGAATCAGGAGTCCAGAATGCCGCAAGATGCTTCAATTATGGAACCCGCGGATGTCTCTGCCTTAGATGGGTCCGGAGCCGCTGTGCAGGCACCGGCTTCTGAGGGTGTTTTCAAGCCTAAAGATTTGTATATTAGACTGACGCCATCTTCAAAACTAAGGCCAAAATCTAAATCTATGTCTAAAAATACAACGCCCGGGCCACATGTGCAGGCCCCCATGCCTAAAAAACAAATGATCAAAATGGCTGAAGATTTAATTACTCTGATCAGAGGCCTAGGCAAGACATTGATTATGATTCTTCTGAACAGGATTCTGTTTCTTCTGACTCTTCTAATGAACAGGATTTGTCTGTACCTACTTATGAGGACTCTGATGCAGAAGATTCCATTCTTTTTGCTTCTCCCCCTGAGGATTTTTCTTTTGGGGAAACTTTTACATACCTTAAGGGAACATTTCCACTGGGAAAGTCAGGACTTCTCTGAATCTAAAAAGAGACTTAGGGATTTTCTTCTTCTTCCTCAGCATAGGCCTTTGGCTATACCTCCTGTTCTAGACATTGTTGATGTTTTTTCAGAATCTAGTATGGCTCCTGATTCTTTGCCTCCGGCTCCTTGTAAGCCAGACAGACACTACAGGGTTCCTGACTCCCACAAATTCCTCTTCAAAAATTCTATTGCAGATCCTGAAACCATTTCTCAGGGTCCCAAGGGCATTAAGGTCTCTACTGCTAAAAATCCTACCCCTTCTGATAGAGATTCCAGGGCGCTGGATAGATGGGGCAAGAAGGTTTACACTTCTGCAACCTTGGCAATCCGACTACCGGATATCGTGAAACTGCTTAAACAGAAAATTATGTTAATTTCTGACTGTGTGGAAAATAAGTATTTACAGGATTTATTGCATTCAGCTGAACAAGTTGGAAAACATATTTTGCAATGTGGTTTTGATTCTTTGGAGGCCTCTTGCAGGGCTGCTGTAACTGGGTCTGTGCTAAGAAGGCATGCTTGGCTCAAAGAGCAAACTCTGCCTGATCATGTTAAAGCAAAATTGTTGGATGCTCCTTTACAACAGGACTGTCTCTTTGGAAATAAGGCTGAAGAAGAAGTTTAAAAAAAGATGGAAGATAAAGCTAAATCTATGCAAAATGTGAAAGATTTCTTACAAGTGCAACCTCAAAGATTTAGTAGGCACTGGCCTACTAAGAACTGGTCCTTTCCAGCTCCTTCAAGAGCCACTCAAGTCAAACCAAGACATTCCAAAGGCTCCAGGTTTCAGCCACAAGGGACTTTTAGAACAAAACAATGGGGTGCCTCCTCCTCCAAATCTGGAAACAACAAGGCACCTCCCTATGGTAAACAGTCTCAATGACTTCCCTTTACACTTACCAAGCACTTACCTTTTAGCCGCCCCATTAGGGGGAAAACAGGCTCTTCATGCAAGAAACGTGCAACTTATAACCCAGGACAAATGGGTTTTAAATATGGTTTTTATACTATACTTTTATACCTTTTAAATATAGTATCCCAGGGATACAGATTTCATTTCCACACATTGCCAATCCCAAACGGATGGCCAGACCTGACCCCAAATCAGTGGGCAGAGGCCCAGAAACAAGTACTGTCCCTCATGAACATGGGGGCTGTTCAACCAGTACCAGAAGAGGAAAAGGGGCAAGGCTTCTATTCAAGACTTTTCCTGGTACCCAGAAAAGACAAATCATGGCATTGAATTCTGGACTTATCTACTCTAAACACATTTCTGGACCTTCCAAAATTCAAGATGCTGACTCTTCAACAATTACTTCCTATGCTAGGCAAAGATGTCTGGTTGGTAACTCTAGACTTACTTGCATATCCCAATCAGGGAATCTTGCAGAAGATACCTCCACTTCAAAGCAGGCTACTTGCATTACCAATTCTCTGCACTGCCCTTTGGCTTATCTTCTGTGCCCAGGGTCTTCCCAAAGTGCCTGGCTCCAGTAATTGCATTTTGCAGCCAAAGAAATATTCATATATATCCATATCTGGACGGTTATCTAATTCAGGCAGAAAACAAGGACATTCTTCTAAAACATCTAGCGTTTTTAAAAAGGGTTTTAACTTGTCCAGGGTACACCATAAATGAAAAGAAATCACAACTGGTACCTTCTCAAAAAATTACATTCCTGGGTGCAAGCTTGAATACAACTGCCCAGATGGCTTACCTTACTCCAGAAAAGCAAATTCATTTGGTAACTTACTTCAAACAGGTGGCCACAAAAACCCTGCTATCTGCAAGACAAATTCTGCAAGCCTTGGGGTTCATGGCCTCCTACATTCTTCTAATTCCATATGCAAGACTGCATATGAGGAAACTTCAGTGGTACTTAAAAAGTTTATGGAGTCAACATTCACAGCCTGGAAACAATGATTCCTATCATACCTTGCCTGCAACTAAAGTTCCTATCATGGGCAGAGGCTTGCCACCAAAACAAGGGACTGCCATTCACTCCACCCCCTGCCATCCAAACCCTAACTACAGACACATCAGACTATGCTTGGGGGGGGGGCTCATCTGTCAGGGAAGTGCATTCAGGACAAATGGAGCCCAAATCAAATGCACCTTCATATCAGTCAAAAAGAGATGCTAGCTGTACAGAATGCACTGTGACAGCCTTCAAGGAAAGGACTACCTTCTTCCAGGATAGTTAATGATAAAGACAGACAATGCTACAGTTATGTGGTACATAAATAAGCAGGGGGGTACACACTCCTACCCCCTTTGCAGACTAGCCGTGGCATTGTGGAACACGGCCTTGACCTATCGCATACAACTACAAGCTCAATTCCTGCAAGAAAAGCTGAATACTCTGGCAGATGAACTAAGCAGAAATCTCATGGACCCACACAAATGGAAACTGGAACCATGGATTTTCAACATGTTGACATGCAAATGGGGGAGTCCAGACGTAGATCTTTTTGCCTCACCCCAGAACTATCAGTTGGACAAATTCTGCACAAGAACTCATCACAAAAAAGCCTGGAAAGTGGATGCTCTATCATTCAGCTGGAAAAACCTATCCGTCTATGCCTTTCTCCCTCTGCCTCTGCTCTCCAAAGTTGTACTAAATGTCAAACAGGACAAACCAAAAATGATTTTGATTGCTGCAGACTGGCCTCGCCAACATTGGTACCCACTCCTGCACAATGTGTCACACCTTCCACTGTGGCACCTGCCTCGGACACCTTACTTACTGTCTCGGCAGAACAACCAAGTTCTGCACACTCAGCTCCAAACTTTGAATCTTGCAGCGTGGCTAATCACTTAAATTCGCCCTTAGCATCCCTCAGCAAACCTGTGTTGGATGTCATTTTGGAGGCAAGAAGGCCTAGTACTAGAAAATCTTATGCTGACAAATGGAAAAGATTCTGTGTCTGGAATCGGTCACAAGGGATAAGCACAGCAGTGCCCAATATTCCTCAGATGTTACAGTACTTAACTGAGATGCTGCACAAGGGCCTGTCCTTTTCCTGCATAAAAATCCATGCCTCAGCCATTTCAGCTCATTACAACACAGAACCTCCCTTCTTCTCTCATCCTCTGCTAAAGCAGTATCTCAGAGGGTCCAAAAACTTAAGACCACCCAGGAGAGCTCCAAACCCCTGCCTGGGACCTCAATTTTGTATTGGAAAAACTCACTCTCCCTCCTTTCGAGCCAGCTGCTACTGCAGACTTAAAATTTCTCTTCTGGAAAACAGCTTTCCTTTTAGCAGTCACTTCAGCTAGAAGGATTTCCGAATTATGGCAGTGGAGCCTTTCATTATTTTTCATGCGGACAGGGTATCTCAGGACCAATCCAGCCTTCATGCCTAAGGTGGTATCCAGTGTGTCTCTTAATCAGACCATTCATTTGCCAACTTTCTTTCCCAATCCACAGAACAAGGGGGAGCGGATTCTGCATTCATTGGATGTACACAGACAACTTGGATTTTACTTAAACAGGACAAAATCTCTAAGAAAATCTGAACTACTGGTGGCATTTGCTGCAGGGGCAGAGGGAAAGGCTATTTCAAAGCAGAGTGTTTCTAAATGGATAAGCCATTGTATTCATTTCTGCTATATGCACCATGGTACAGAATGGCGTACAGCAACAGTGGTCCCACTCCACAAAGGTGGAGCCTCTACGGACCCTGGAAACTATCGCTCCATAAGCCTGACTAGCTTAGTCTGCAAGGCTATGGAGAGGATCATCATGGAGCTCATAAACAAAGACATTGGGGACCTACATACACTAGATCCTACCCAGTTCGGCTTTGTCAAGGGCAGATCCTGCCTTTTGAACCTGGTTGACTTTTTCGAAACAGTCACCAAAGCCATAGATGAAGGGAAGGTAGTCCACACAGCTTATCTGGACCTTGCAAAGGCATTTGACACAATACCCCAGTTGGGCATCATAGATAAGGTATCCAGCTTAAATATAAACCCCTATGTCACAAGATGGGTCGCAAACTGGCTCAAAGACAGAACCCACAGAGTGAGAGTTGCTGGAGCCGTGTCAGACTCGAAACCGGTCACAAGTGGCGTCCCACAGGGTTCTGTCCTGGGACCACTCTTGTTCGGTATATACTTTTCCGAGGTACAGGCAAACGTGGAAGGACTATGGCTCACCAAGTTTGCAGACGACTGCAAACTGGGCGCCATAATCGACTCCCCAGCTGACACAAACATCCTTCAAAAAGGTCTCTCAGAGACAGATAACTGGTGCCAGCGCCATGGTTTAAAGCTAAATGCCAAAAAATGTATAGTCATACCCTTTGGCAAAAACAATGTGCCCACAAATTACCACATAGGCAGAAACCCATTAAGTACAGAGAAAGTTACTGGGGACCTGGGGACCCAAGTTGATAGCAATCTCTCCTTTGAAAACCACATTGCCAAAGTGGTTAGAAAGACCTTCTATATAGCCCACCTCATCACGAAGGGTTTCACATCTAGATCAAGAGAGGTAATCGTGCCCCTTTATTCATCCCCCATCAGGCCCATCATAGAATACAATGCCCCTTTTGTGATGTACCTTACCCGACACCTGCAGCAATTAGAGAGACCCCAAAAGTATCTCACCAAGAGGATCAAGGGTCTCAAACAGATGCCATATGCTGCTCTGTTAAAAAAACTCCAGCTCTACTCAGTTGCATACCGCCTACTTCAAGGCGATCTATGCCTGACATACAAAGCTATGTCAAATCCAGAATTAATGGACATGCTCCACCTCAGTAAATCTAAATCCCTTAGAGCCACACGCTCGAGGGACTTGAACCTCAGCACAGAAATAAATAGAACTTGCTGGAGGGACAGGTTCATAACCCAGAGGCTCCCTTCACCCTGGAATAGAATTCCAGTCCATGTGAGGCAGAGCACCTCACTGAATCTCTTCAAGAAGAATCTCGATAGGTGGATGGGGGAGCGTAGGTTTGTCCCAGGGATTACTCCGGTGTCACTATTAGACAGAGGCACAGTAAACTAAACCTTAAAAAGGGCACAGTATACTCAAATCAAGGGGTGGCGTAAGCCATACAGAATCGGGCTAGGCTTATAATTGCCCCAGGGCAGATAGCCTAGTATGAACCAATGAACCTATGGTAAAACTATCCCCCAGGGGATCAGATCTTATTCCACCAGGGCTGCATCTACTTCTACAGCCTTTCTCAGAGGTGTTCCTACCAGAGACATTCTAGAAGCTGCTACGTGGAGCTCAGTTCATACGTTCACCAAACATTGCCATTTACCTTTCTTCTCTAAATCCAGAGCTGGCTTTGCCACTGCTGTCCTGCAGGGCGTTATAGCTGGTCCTAATGCTATATAAATCCATCCTCCCAGCCATAGCTTTGGGATTCTACCCAAATGTAATGACTGCAACAATGAAACACGAAGAACATAGTACAGTTGTGCACACTTACATAAATGTAGATGTTCGAGTGTATTCACTGTTGCAGTCCTGGTTACCCTCCCACCAACCCCCTGTTTTTCTCTTACTATACCTCTACTTTGCTTTACTATGTTTAACAGCCTTTTTGGTGTATTTGCTTTTGTTTGGAGGTATTTTTTTTGTGTTTTTAATTACCTAAATATTTGGCTCCCCATTTGGGGGGCACCTGACATCTAGGGCAAGAAAAACTGATGTAATTGGCTGCATGTTTTATACCCCTGATGACCTGACGTCATGGAAGAAGGGACAGCAACCGACATAGGACCCAAGACTTTGTTAATCAGGCCGACTGAACGCAACCTGCCAGCAGATTACCCAAATGTAATGACTACAACAATGAATACACTCGAACATCTACATTTATGGTAAGTGTACACAACTGTACTTTGTGTACACTTACCATAAATGTAGATGTTAGAGTGTATTCACTGTTGCACTCCTGGTTACCCTCCCTCCAGCCCCCTGACTTCTATTGACTATACCTCTATTCTTGTTTACTATGTTTAAAGCTTTTTGGTGTATTTGCTTTTTTGTTGGGGGTGTAACCTTGTATATAATCACTTCCCATTATGGTAGCACCTGACATCTGGGGCTAGAAAAACTGATGTAATGGTGTCTGCTCCATGTTTTATACCCCTGACTACCTGACGTCATGGAAGATGAGATAGCAACTGACGCAGGACCCAAGACTTTGATAATCAGGCCGACTGAGGGCTACTGCAAGCAGATAACCCCAAATGTGATGACTGCAACAGTGAGTACACTCTAACATCTACATTTATGGTAAGTGTACACAACTGTACTTTCCAACCTCACCACCATGAGTGCTGAGAGAAAAAAATAGATGTTATTAGACAGACATATGTTGATATTTGTAGTGCTCTAGTAAGATAATGTTGATGATTAGAGGGCTGTGTTTTTTCTTGTACCACTCTAGTTAATTATTTTTATTTATGTACTTATGTAAATGATTTTAGTTTTCATCACAGACCTGATGAAGGCTTTATTGTGTTAGTTAGCCTAAAGCAATTTTAGTTAAAAGTCCGTCTTTTTAGGTGTGTGGTATGCTTTTCTTAATACCTGATTTGGGAATGTGGGTTGCAAATAGGTAGTGTTTTCCTTAACTAGAACTTAGACCTACTCAGTAGCAGTGTATGAGGGTGGGTACCTTTCTAATATGCATTTTTAATGCCCTGTTTATATTGTTTGCCTTGAATAGACTGGTTTAAAATTAAATATGTATATTTTCCACACCTACTTCTAAGGGTATAAAACCTGATATGTTTAAAATGGTAAAATATTTCTGATTTTTTTTTTACTGAGGACCGCCTGTCTGTGATGAATAAAGGCTTGTTGCTTTGGAAAACTACCTGGTTGTCATGATTTTTGGGAATTGTTGTGACTTAAGGTCAACAACATTGTTTTAAGACCTCTAGTTTCTATTTTTTTTTGTGTGAAGTTTTGAGGGAGACTTGCTTGTTAAACTGTCTGATTCAGTTTAAGGATAGACGTGACAGATGTGGACCCACATTCTTGTAGAAGGCAATGATTATTTATTTATTTGTTTATTTGCTGTTGTATAACCAGGATAGTCCATTGGGCCTGAAGAACCCGTTTTCAGTGGAGTCCTGGGGAGAAAAGCTCCACATACAGATTACACAAAGGTTAATATACAAACATGGATTACATGATTACATGACAGAGGTAAGCAAGACAAGATTAATATACACACATAAAATGCACGATTATTGCAAGGCATTTGGTGAAATCTCTGGGAGCAGCAGGTAATGCAAATGGGAATTATGACAAAATTGTTAATGCAGTCTCTCTGCCTGAAATGGTAAGAATTTCCTGTGTACCCAGGTCATGAGAACATGTAAGGCAGTCATCTTTCAAATTCAGAGTCCATCCATGCCCTTTTGTAGATAAGGGGCAATAATCTTTGAAAGCTTGGTATCTGGAATTTTTGTACTATTAGCAACTTTAGTCTTGAGACCTAAGATAGATCTCTGGGTACCTCTTTTTCTGTGGACAAGAAAAAGACTGGAATAAAACCGTGTGCCCTCTTCATCAGGGGGCACTCTTTGAATGGACCCATGAATTGGGGGACACTTTGAATGGCCCCTTGAATTAGTAGATCTTTTAGAATAGGTGGAGGAATTTTTTTCTTGCAGTTTTGGTGGAGAGGAATCCCTAGAAATTTATTGTTTTATTCCAGATATAGGTAGAGTATAGCCCTAATTTATTGTTTTATTCCAGATATAGGTAGTATAGCCCTTCCTTATAGTCCACAGGACCCATGGAGCAGGCTGGGATGGGTTGGGGTGTCATTTGTGGAAAGGAGAGGGAGGTGCTGGGGATGGTCACTGCTGCTCCCTGGATGGGGTTGGTCCTTGAATCCTCCAGGTCTGAAATGTTGTTTGGCTTGCCACTGGCGTTGTCTAAGCCATTTCACCTTTGTGTATCTTTATTTTTCCATATTTAAGTGGAAAAGGCCAAGGCTTGAAATGGTAGTTTTCTGTTGTATCTGGTGTGTGAGACAGGTAAAATTCTTTAACAGACTTAATCTTTTTCACTTTCCTGTTCGGTTTGTCAAACACTCGCTTAGTTAAGAGGTGCAAAAAGGAATTCTCTGTCTGAGGGGGCATTAAGGAATTCAGCTGTTACCTGGTCTGAGAGAGAGGTTGTGTCCTCAGCCATTCACGTCTCTCAGTGACCATGTGTCACTCCTCCGCTTGATGCATCTAAAACATCATATCCACATTTGAGAGAGTGTTTGGATACCTGGAGGTGACTTTACTCAGGTTCTAGATATCCCTTTGGAGACTTCCCATCTTGGATCTTTTCTGCCTTTGTTTAGATTTGTGCCTGCAGTGATTCAAGGTGTTGAGCATGTCATACTGGCAGTTAGGATCCCTTATGAACAGGTTGGCGAAAGTGCAAGTGCTCTTACCAAGCCTGTGAAGTAGTCTACTTTGTGTTTGGTAAGAAATTCTTGAATGCACACCCACTGGCACCCTTGAAAGGATTCTGTAGACCACCACTACTGGGTCCACCACTGGATTTATGTAGTGCTTGTGGGACTCCAGCATCATGTAGAAGTGGTTAGGCTTCCTATCAGCAGGGGGAAGAGAGTCATGGTGCAATGATATCTATTCACACACATCATCTAAGGCAACATGCACAGGAGGGGATGCCAGAGGTCTATGAGTGGGAGACTCAGAAGTTCTCTGTAATGAAACCAAGCCTTAAAGAATTCCCCTGATTCCCAATTGAAGGCGTCCTTCATTCTTTGATGTCTTTCTAAACCATAGGAAGCTAAGCTGAGGATAGGATGATTCGTCCTTGTACTCCTATCCTGAGGAGTCAGAATCTCCCTGAGGGAATGACCCCTTTATCTTTTCCCAGTGGATTTTTCTTGCACAGCATCCTTTTGCAGGGTAGGTTACCTGGTTCTCATGAAGTCCTGGGCCTGCCCAATTCCTGTGCGTAGGGTAATGAGACCGTCGATGAGACGGTGAAGGCTAGAGCAAATCATGGTTGTCTGTTGGGTTTGGGTACCCAGGTAAAGTGAAGGTTTCAAGTCATGGCCAAGTGGTCATAACCTCTATGTCCCATGGACATCCTCTCTTATAAAAACCAAGAGGATACTGCCCTCAGCCTCGGTCACTAGTACTCAAATGTTGGAAGCTGTGGCCTGCTCAGTGGCATCAGACCCAACTGACATTGGTCTTGTGTTGGATTGTGAGATGTAGCTCTAAGCCATGGTGGCCTCCAGAAGGATCAGGCCAGAGGACTGCAGCCTTATAGGTGTCTGTCCCAGGGTTGATAAGGTGCCTCGCATGCATCAGTGACATCAGCTTTTGTTAAGGGCCTGTCTCAGAAACATCCTCTGTGCCCCAGACATCCTTCTCCATCAGATGCTTGTCCTTATACTTCTTGGAGATGACTGCCTGGGAACTGGTTGATACTGAATAATGCGAAGGGCCTGCCCTATCGGAATACAAATGGTACTGAAGAGATAACCCTACGATTAATAGTTTTAGAATTAAACACAGCACAGAAAGGACAGTTAGAAATATTTTGCTGTGGGCATAACCAAAAAAAGGTAGTAAGAATGTAAGTCTTTTGTGGAGAATTTGTTTCTCACATAAAATGCAGTTGTTAACTTTGTTGAACATGAACAAAAAACATTCACAAAAAATAGAGAAAAAACTGTCCCCAAAGGGGTACTTATTTGAGGCTACTTAATGCTCTGGTAGTACAGCTGACTGATGGGCAGATGCTATAAAAAAAAAAAAAAAAAGCATAGAAACGAATCTGGTACATTAGTTCAGACAGCATTTACATATTCTTCAAGATGCAGTAATTTTTCTAGGTTGGACAGAAACTTGTGTATTTCACCTGAGGGTATACAGTTGGTAGAAAGCTTTGAAACCCATCCAATATCTAACCATGCACCCATGAAAGTTAAGATAAACATACATGGGAATAAAAAAGATGGTCATTGGCACTTCCCTACATATTTATTAGAAAGAGGGCAATTCAATGAATGGGTAATAGGTCAAATATGATAGTTATTAGGGCAGACAGAAACTAATTCAGAGGGGATAGCTGACGTGGTATAAAAGGTAGACTTTAAAAATATAGTGAAAAGAAGTGAAAATATGTGGGGAAAAAAGTAGCAAAATACTTAAAAGGATAGGAAATGTATGACTGCTGTTATTCTTAAGCTGTATCCAAAATCCCACTCTCTTCATATTTCTTAATCCCCCCACACTTCATCATCATCCTTTTCCACTTTGAGTTATAGCTTTCTGTTTGTGTTGTGTATGAAACTTATATGTGTAGCTCTAAAATTTGCTTTCAAGTCAGGTAATCCTAAACCACCTTATTCTGCTGGAAAAATCAACTTATCTCATTTGATCCTTGAATTTCTGAGTCCCTTAATGTTTGTGCCAGTCGCCTTAAATATAAAGCAAATAACAAAGGGGAAAAAGGAGAGACAACTGCCTGGTTCCTGTATTCAGAAAACTTATTAGAGAAGAATGCTCCCACTTGAATTTCTGCCTGTGATTCCTCATATATCCTCCCAATTTCTTATTGTATAAGGAGATGCAAATGCTTCCATTGCCCTACTCATAAAATCACAGCTTACTCTGTCAGATGTTTTCTGTGTCAAGACCCACCAACAACAGTGGTGTTTTCTTAACATTCTGATTCCCTCTGGATCACCACTGTTCTATTAATGGTGTCAAATGTTTGCTTCTCCTCCACAAAACCACATTGATTCATATCTATCACTTTTTGCATTGCTTTTGCCATTCTTTTAGCTGTTATAGACCTACACACTTTATAATCATGATTTAAAATTAAAATGGATTTATATGTAGCTGGGTCTGATGAGTCTTGGCAATTTTTATGTATTAACAGCCACCACAGCTTTCTTCCAAGATGTTGGTGCTTCCCCTGCCTTTAAAATACTGTTAAACAAAACCTTCTAGATATTTATCACTTTCTTCCCTCCTGGCTTTCAAACTTCCACAGGAATACCCATCTATTCCTAGAGACTTTCCTACAGATTTTTTATAGGTCACCATTTTTTTTATCTCATCTACCTCTAGCCACGGAATACATAAGTCTTCCATAAATATTTCTGTTTGTACTCTTTCTTTACTTCCACATTTCTCTGCTTTATAAAAATTTTCATAACATTTTCAAAATACCTCTATTAGCTCTACAGGATTTGTGGTTATTTTTCTTGTTATAGGCTCCCTTTGTTTGGCTACAACTCTTTTCTACTTTCTGCTGTCTTAGTTGTTTTGCTAAAAGTTTTTTTTCTTTGAAGTTATCAAAACAGTTACTTAACAGCAGTCTTTATAAACTCCTGCATGCTATCCAGATACTCCTTTATTTTCTCTAGGTCTCTGCAGTTGCACCTCTTCTTATGTGAGATTGTCTTACCTGCAGAACTTTAACCTTTATCAGCCCCTCTAAATTCATGTTACTTCTTAACCTTCTCTCCTTTTCTTTTATTTCTACCTTATTTTAAACTCCACTTTCATTTTATCCCATTCACTAACTACTGTGTAACTTCTGAAGATGTTTGTCTTCCCTAATAATTTTTGACTACTACCCATTCCTTAAATTCCTTTCATTTTTAACAGGTAGGTGGGGAAGTGCCAGTATTTGACTTTAACTTCATTACCCTGCATTTTTATCTTGGTTGTTATTGGCGCATGATTTGAAATAGTTTTTGGACATGTGTCAAAACTTGCAGTTAAATGCAGTTTATCAGTTCATCTAAATAGATGTTTAAAGCTTCCTCCATTTTCCAACCTTTTGTTATTCGAGTTGATGTACAATTTCAGTGTTTCATTTGTTTTAATCACCTATTTTTATTTATTTATTTTACATTTGTTAACCGGGATGGTCCTACTGGACGAGGTCCATTTACAGCAGAGGCCCGAGGAGAAAAACTCCACTTAAAATAAATAATGACATTATACATAATGTAAAAAACATTGTTATAATAGCAGTCTTTTGTGAAAAAGAAACGGGGGGGGGGGGGAGTGGGCACATTTGATTTATTTTTCCTGTAAATTACTGGACGTCATCCCTTGTACCAAAGCTGGAACTTAACTGCTTTTTGGTGCACAGTTGCAGGATTCTTCACAGTTAATTTTCGGTTTAGTTTTCTCTAAATTTCTTCTTTGCTGGCATCCAGGCAGTGTACTTAATAGCCAGCAACTGAATTTTGCTAAAACTGGCTGAATTACTAATCCTTATCTCAGTTTCTTTTTTTCACATTGGAGAGCCGAAATGATGCTGGTGATCAGTGTGCAGCTATCATAGAAGTCTGTCACAGTTGTTTTTTGATGATAATACCTGAGCACAGGAATCCTTTCTGACAGTTTGTATATGTTTATGATGTACTTGGAGCCTCTAGCTAAAAAAAAAAAAAAAGAGAGAGATTTTAATCTAAGGGTATAAATGGTGCGGTACTCAAGATTAAAAATAAAACTGCAGATATTATCTTGTATTTGATAATTCTTGTCAACAGCATTAGGGAGCTATGGAATGTTTTAACAGTTTCAGGTATTTTCAGAATTTAAAATAAATGAATGTAAAAGGCTGTAACTGTAAATTGTGTCCATGGATGTATTAATTCAACAATACCCATATTTATGGAGACATGGGAAGTTTAAAGATTTTGGCATATGGATTAAAAAAGATGGTTTTGCTGCAGCTAAAGATATGTGAAGGATGAGACTAAGCAGAATAATAATTAAAAACAATAGGAGATTGGAAACTAATGAACATGGACTGTGAAAATATTTTTAAGTTCCTTTGGTCATCTGCATGTGCCATGCATACAGAAGATAATTTATGGAGAGCAATTAATACGTAATTGAAGAAATTCATTTAGGAATGGAACAGAATGAGAGGAAAGTGGGATCATTTAATTACTCTTGTAGAGCAGTATGGACTAGGGCTGTCTGATCTGAAGGGATACTTCAAAGATACACAGCTGAGGCTGATTGATTCCTGTACTTAAGCCTACATTATAGATAAGTGGAAAAGATGGAATTACAAGTGATACAGATAGATTAGGGTTTTTGAAAGCAAGCCCTTAAGGAAAATAGGAAAAATTATGCAACATATTATAAACTAGCAGATAATGTTTTAAAAACGAATCCAGTGAGGCAGTGGAGAAAGGAGATACTGTTAGGAGGAATATGTACAACTAAGGGTACATAGAACAGACAAATGGTTGAAAGCAACTGGTGGAAATTAACAAAGGAACCATACTACTGGGATCAGAGAAGTTGGAAAAAATGAGAGAGTGTGATGAAGCCAAGCGGGTGTTTGACTTGCAGGTCATACTGGCAGAATATAGGCAAGGGGGAATTTATTGAAGCACCACTCTGGTGAGGTTTCTTGTGGAACTGAAAACATAAGATGTTTTGAAATGAATAATTAGTAAGGCATTTAAAATGCACCGTGGTAAATCTAAGAATCAAAATTAGAATGAAAAATTAGAAAAGAACAGTGGGTGGAAACTTGTAAGATCCCTTGGTATGTTTAAGTCCAGAAAATGTAAATTATTTGCATGGAAGTGATAAGTGTATACTCCAAGTAGACTTCAGAGAAGTTTTTCTTCAGGTATAGAGTAACTCTTGCAAATGTGAATGGCTTGAGAGAGGAAATTGGGAATTCATTTTCTCTGAATTTTTGAAGTTAACAGAATTGTAGAACTTCTTCCAAAATATCCTGAGCAGTTGTTGGTAGAAGACATTATATTAATAAAGATGACAATCCTTCTGAATTGAGCTTTAGGTTGGCAAAGCATACTAAGGCTTGCATGGACTTCTTTGAAGGCTTGTTCTTTTCTTTGGATGTTCTTTAGTCTAATCTGCTGTCCCAGTTGAGGAAAGAAGAGTTTGATTGCTTTGGGAAAAAATGTTGATCTCAACAGGCTTTTTCTGCTCGCTGCTTGGATATGCTGCTCTGTGTAGCAGGCAGTTGTAACAGCAATTTACAAGAAGCAGGTAATGGAAAGACCCAGCAACCCATCTTTCACTTGTTCCCATGAGTTGTACAACACAGCTTTCTCACTCTCTCAGTTCGGTATTTTTCCGTTATCTGGGCAACACTGCCAATGAGTGGTTTGGCGGGTTTTTTTGTGTTCTCAGCCCAACGTCGGAAAAGAACATGCTTTTTTTTTTTTTGGACTAGAAAGTGGAATACTGATACCCTTATTTTTCTTAAATTATGTCTGACCGAGTTTTCTGTGATCACGGCAACAGTTGTAATGACCACTTTTTAAGGCCGGCATTGGAAAATACCTGTTTTTTTTGGGGGCTGGAAAGCCGAAATCGATAGTTATACAGTAATTGTTCTTCCTGTTATCAGCTCTACTTTAAAACAGAACTGAGCTGTATATAAAAGCCAAATTGTGCTTTTTTATTTTTTGGAAAATAAGTTATTTACGTTGGCACACTTCCCAACTTGTAGCTGCCACTTTAAACGAACCGCAATGCTAAATAACAGCTGATGTTAAGTTGTCTATCTCGCCTTCATTCTTGCTGGAGTTGGTTCCACCTATATCCCACAATGCTAGTGGCCCCCCCCCCGCTCGCGCGCCCGCTACTTGCCGAGGTTGGTTGCTTCACCGTTCCCAGAGAGTTAGCTTTTTCTTCAAAAAGTTACTCTTTAACTTATTTCTTCCTAGATTAGTGTAGAACACTGAGACTTTTATTTTTCCCGTTTTCTTACTAAAAGAACCGTTGGTTCTTCCCCTTGGCGCCTTCCTTCTTCCTCCTTTGTTGTTTGTTGTTTGCTTAACCTTTTGTACTTAAGTATTAGTATTTTGGCTAAAATGATTATTATTTTAGTATTACTAAAATTTTGCTGACAGGGTATAACTGTGTGTTTGGGTGTGTAAGCAAAGTGATTCAAAAAGTGTGATGCGTGCTGTCAGAAAATGTCTAGGGTCCTGCAGGAAAGAAAAACAAGTTGATTCTGAGAGGTTGTTGAAGCCAGAGGATTCCCTGTTTCAACCCTCAGAAGCCCTCTCTTGGCATCGGAGGTCTCGGCCCGGCTTGAGCCGAGACCTCAGTTGTTCTTCTTCTTGTTTTATCGCCCGCTGGAGCCGATAAGACTCAGTCCACAGTTTCTGTGGACAAGATTCGGAGCCGACAACCAGAAAGAGGTCTAGGTCACCTTCTCTATCTCCCCTGCTGTCTGAACGGAGCCAAAGGTCTCATTCCTCTAGGTCATCGAGGCTTCGATCATGACCTTCAGAGGGTGGTGAGTCGACTACTTAAGTCCGAGGCACTAGCCCAGATGCTTGAGCCCGACTCATCAGTCGGTGCCTGCCCCGTCCATCAACTCTTTCCTCCTTAGCCATCACTGTCGGTGCACCTCTGGCTCTGCCTGACAGGGAGGTCATGGGAGTGTGTGTGAGAGAGCCTGCTCTACTACAGTCGGGCTCCGTCAGCCCCTCCTCTATGCTGCCTCAGGGTTCATCCCCCAGCTCCTCAGGAGCCCCTTTGGGATTTCATCCTCTTCGAGGCCTCTCCTGATTTGGCAGAAGAGCCTCAAGAGGAAGTGCAAGAGGAAGCACATTGACTCACCTGAGTCTATCACGCGGACACAGATCTGGATGATTCTGAGGGTTCCCCCTTCTGAAGATGTCTCATTTGCAGACATTCTGGAGATCCTGAAACAGAGGAATCTGTGTATCTTGCCACCTCCTGGGTGTCACCCTTCGACCCCCTCATGCAGGTGGTTGCTAAGAAGGCATGGATGGCTCCTGATTCAGTGGACCCCCCAGGAGACCCTCCAAATTCATCACAGCTCCATCAGACAAGCAATTTTATCAAAAGGAGTTTCTGTGGATGCTATGGTGGTAGCTGCCGCCACAAAGAAGGAACTGGCTGATCCTTCAGTGCCTGTCCATCCACCTAACAAGGAATCTAGGTCCATGGATAGGTACGGAAGCGGATGTTCTCCTCAGCGACATTTACCATGCTCGCTGAATTACCTGTGCCATTTCACTGCCTTCAAAGGGACTTGATAAAGGGTGAAATGTTAAAATAAACACGCAGCTGGCTACCCTAATTCCATATCCAACTCCTCCATGCCCTCTCTTATGCGGCCGATGGAGCTTAGCAGAGCCCAGGGGGACAGGGGCTTGTTCGCAGACGCGGCACTCTTGGGCTATGCAACAACTTTATCTTTCTTTCAAGACGCCTTCCGAACTCCCCTTTTGATGGATCATCTCTTTGGTCCTCAAGTGAAAGAAACCCTGACTAGCTGATGGCAAGACCTTTCTGCCGCCGGAGTCCATTTTTCGACCCTTCTAGGCCTTACCCCAAAGGCCAGAAGGTGGGAAGATGTGTTCCGTAAACAATCTCAAGGGACACCAAAGGCAGAGGTGGGAATAACAATGGTAGAAGAACCAGGGCAATCGAAGCCTTTCCTGACAAGCCCTTTCAGCATCCCTGGACTGCCCATCTTCGGAGGCAGTCGGGGAAGATTGTCACTGTACCCAGAAGCCTGGCTATCCCTGACTCAAGACAAATGGGTACAGTCCATCATGGCTATTCTATCCCCTTTCTTCGCTTTCCAAATCAGTCAAAAATCCCTTCCAGATGTTCCACCAAAGGGATATAGCAGCTTTGGAAATTTCAAAACTGCTTGCAAAAGAGCAATTCAGTCAGTGCCAGCAGACCAACAAGGATCCGGAATCTACTCAAGGTTCTTTTTAGTTCCAAAGAAAACAGGGGACTGGAGACCGATTTTGGATCTCAGTGTCTTGAACAAATCAGTCAAGAAAACAAGATTTCGGATGGTCACGCTGCAATCCATTCTTCCCTTTTGGGCAAAGGAAACTGGATGTGCTCTATAGACCTCGGATGCGCACTATCACATAAAATGAACAGATGCTCCAGAAGATTCCTCCGCTTCAGGCTGGGAACCAGTCATTTTCAGTTCAGGGCCCTGCCCTTTGGTCTCACCACTGCCCCGGTGTTTACCAAATGCATGGCAGTGGTAGCTTCTCACCTGAGACGACAAGGATTCCAGGTGTTTCCATATTTGGACGACTGGCTTCTCACAGCTCCCACCAAGCATCTCCTTTTGATGGCCAGAGATTATACTTTTAGCGTTTGTCAAAACTGGGTATTTCAATAAATTGCGAAAAGTCTGTTTTGTATTACCTACATA
Source organism: Protopterus annectens (assembly GCF_019279795.1). Lineage (NCBI taxonomy): Eukaryota > Metazoa > Chordata > Ceratodontiformes > Protopteridae > Protopterus > Protopterus annectens. The sequence goes on from NC_056728.1 coordinate 927,773,646, forward strand.
GGCAAATTTAGATACTATAAACATGTCTGCAACGCTTAACGAACCAAAGGATATCAGACATTCACAAATTGGTGTCACTTCTTCTCAACAACAACAGAGCCAAAGCCAGGTTAGTTCTAAAGGTGTTGGGAATCATGGCAGCGCCATACCTCTCCCATTGGCCAGATACCACATGCGATCCTTCAGTGGATGCTTTTTTCTCAATGGTCATACCAGGAACTTCCAATGTCTCACACCATTATGATCACGCAGCTGCAAAAGCATCTCATGTGGTGGATGTCTTCCCCAGCTCCTGTCGGAAGACCATTTGTTCCACCTCCTCTGGTTGCTACTCTGACAACGGATGCCTCCCTGATCGGGTGGGGGCATTATCAGGGCAGGACAGTCCAGGGCACATGGCAACCAAACGAATGCCACTTGCACATAAATGTTCTGGAGATGAGAGCAGTGCTTTTAGCGTTGCAAGCCCTTCAAGACTCTCTTCCCTTAGGAACGATTGCAATCCAGACAGACAATATGTCTGTAGTGTGGTACATCAACAAACAAGGCGGAACCAGATCATACCCCTGTGTCGAGAAGCACTCAGACTGTGGCAATGGATTTCTTCTCAGCTTTTCTGATAGCAACGACATCCCGGAAGTCCAATCACATACAAGTTGAGCAGAGCTATACTCATGCCTCACGAGTGGTCTCTGAAAGACTCTGTAGTGAGAGAGATATTTCTCAAGTGGGGTCAGCCTTGCTGCGATCTTTTTGCTACTCCCGAAAACAGCAAGTGCAGAGAATACTTCACTCTATTTCCTTTACCAGGCCAACCCAGCAGGGACGCCTAGTCCAAGTTTGGCCCCGGGACTTCTGTATGCATTTCCTCCTTTCCCTCTGATCTCTCAAGTAATACAGAAAGCTATCGCTCAGAAGGCCTCATTGATCCTCATTGCTCCTTACTGGCCTCGACAAGTGTGGTTCCCCTTTCTACATCAGTCTGGACCTAGTTCCAGATCTTTTGATCCACCAATCGGGTCAGTTTCATCGCCCTCCCTCTCTGAACCTCACTGCTTGGTTCCTCCAGTTCCAACCGTAGCCAGGCTTCCTCATTTATCTCACTCGGTTAGAGATATATTGATAGCTTCCCATAAATCTTCCACTGGAAAGATTTATTTGAGTAAGTGGAAACGCTTCTCATATTGGGCACAAGGAAAGGACATAGATCCTTTCACCGCTTCCATCCAACTAGTCCTTGATTTTCTAGCTGAACACTTCCATGCAGGTTCATCTCCATCTACTCTTAAGGTTCAATTGGCAGCTATTTCTAATTTTCATGTGGGCATTTCTGAATCTGCCCTAATGTCCCACAAACTTTTTTTGAAAGGAGTTTTTCTTCTCAGACCTCCTATAAGAAATCCTCCTTCTCCTTGGGACCTAAATTTAGTTCTTGCTTCTTTGATTCTTTCCCCTTTCGAACCTGCAGCTTCATGTTCCTTGAAATTATTATCATGGAAAACTCTCTTTCTGGTGGCTATCACATCAGCTAGAAGAATTTCAGAACTTCAAGCACTCAGTTGTCGCTCTCCTTATCTTTTGTTCCATAAGGACAGAGTTTCCAACTAACCCGCCCTTTTGCCTAAGGTGGTTTCAACATCAAATCTAAACCAAAGCATTGACCTCCCTGTCTTTTTCCCAGAGTATTCAAATAGGTCTGAACAAAAATTACACTGCCTGGATGTCAATTAAGGTACTACTTGGACAGGACTAAACAATTCAGAAAATCTGATCAGCTGTTTGTCTCCTCTATTGGAAAGCAGAAAGGGACTTCCAGTTTCAAAGGTATCATTATCCAGATGGCTAACATCTCTGATTACCCTTGTTTATGAGATTAGACACCAAAAACTGCCTAATAAACCTAAAGTCCATTCCACCAGAGCTTTGGCTACTGCTCTAGCCTTCCAAGACAGACTGCCTATTGACACCATTTGTGCAGCGGCTACTTGGGCTACTCCTCACACTTTTATTTCCCATTATAAGTTGGATTTAGCTTCTAGGCATAGAGCTAATTTTGGTTCCACTGTTCTCAGGAGTCTGTTCCGTTAGGCCACCCGGGACAAGGTGCTAGGGGGCGGTCCCATCCAGCAAGAATGAAGATAGACAACTTATGTTCTTACCATAACGCTCCATGTTAGTTGTCTTCTTCTTCTTCTTGGCCCCACCCTCCTTCCCCTGGCCTGGACAGACCTAGAGGAGTTGTGATCGTGACCTCTTTCTACCACCTCTTTCTTAGTCATATGCTGTTATGCATATTTCTTGGTTCAGGATGTAGGTCACCCTTCTTTCTTCCTGTTGTTAGAGGTGGATTCTGTTTTGCAGTTATACTGTTATAAGCTTTTTAGCTACAAAACCAGATCTGAGGTAACTAGCATTGTGGGATATGGAACCAACTCAACCCATCCAGCAAGAAGAAGGCGAGAAGAAGACAACTAACATGGAACGTTATGGTAAGAACATAACTTCTATTTTTCACACTGAAAACTAAAGCACATCTCAAGGCTGACAAAAAAAATGAGTACTTCACATTTACTTCATTTCCAGCAGTACTGACAAACACAGTCATTTAGGACGCCGCGGCAACACTATCTAAGTGGCAGAATCCAGTGTAAGAAAACCGCTTTTCTTGGTAACAGCCGTTTTCGGATTTAAAACGTAAAGTGCCTCAAGCCATTACAGCAGTGTGAGGCTGTAAAGCACAGGTGTAACATACCAAATACAGATTACTGTACTTTTTAATAAAAGAAAGGCAATATTATACTTTTAAAATGAAGTCAACTCTTCTTGCAATTCAGTGTATGTTAACGTTGAAGCTGTAAGTGTTGCACTGTTAACGGAAAAGTACCCTCAGTTCTTGTGGTGGATCTGCCTGCATTTGATGTTGATTTCTCTACTGACAGTCTTTAATTGACTTGATTAATGACTCAAGAATTTTTATTTGCTTACCAGTTTATTAGAAGGTTAGTGTGTTGTAAAAGTTTTGAGTTCTCAGCCACTTTAGTGCATTGCATTTTGGTATTGTTATATTCTGGCTAGCAGGAGTTAAGCACATATTTTTGTAGTCTGTGAAGCCATCCTTATATTTAGTATGTCTGACATAGTCTAATAAAACAGTGGTCTTGCGTATATTCAATATTTATTAAGAAAAAGTGGTGCTAGTTTGTTTTTCTTTGTGAGTCATAGATTAGCAAGTTAAAAAAAAAATCATTGACTGCCATGAGTTATAAAACATTGAAAAACTTTTTTTTCTGTCCTTTTTTGACAGTTGAAGTGGCTTACTGAACAATGTTGAGAACTAGTTAAAGTAAAACATTTCTTGTGACAGCCTCATCACAGATAAACTTCACAAATAAACTCGCTCTTATATTTTGAGTTAGTTAAATTTGTGCATTTAATGCATTTTCACCATGTAGTAGCAGTCATTTCTCATATTATTATTAGGCCTTTATAAAAACCCAAATAGTTTCAGTTACACAGTAAGTGTGAGTGATCAATGTAAGCAAAGAATTTTAGGACCACTTATGAGAACAGCAGATTGTTAAAAGTTTTCTCTGGGGAGTTACAATTATGGTGTAAACTGCAGTTTGGAGGCAAAGTATTAAGACTGTTCCCTGAAAAAGTTTACAGGTAATCTTATCTTACCTGATAAACCACTAAATTAAAACCTGCTGATGTCGAGCAACCTTGAAGTTGATCACATTAAGGGGGTTACCTTCTGCTGATGGTGTGGAGAGCTTGCTGCCTCATAACTCCTGATTCATACGCCACTTAAAAATGACTTTTTGCCTACATGGGTTTTCACTTAAGTAGTTGAGTGATCTCCCAGCCCTTATTTATTTATTTGTTAACCGGGATAGTCTGACTGTGTCATAAAACCCATTTTCATTGGAGACCCGGGGAGAAAAGCTCCACATTTAGACATTAGGTACATATAAAGAGATAAATTTAATTTCACATCAAAAGTGTTACGACTTGCATAATACATTGCAGATAGCAACTGTGCACCTTTTTTCTCAGCTTTAACCTAAGTGTTTTGCTCAACTTCTAAAGCATTGCTATGTATTGACAGATTACTTGAGAAGAAAGTTAATATACTTAGCATATTGATCATGAGAATAGGCTTACACTAGACATACAAGATAATATAAACAGTTACTTAGAGAAGAGGAGAAGCAGCATAAAGATTTGGGAATTATAATATTAGAGGGCTCTCGAGACAGAAAGAATGCAGACAAAGTTTGGGGTGAGAGTAGGAGAATTTTCGGTAGGCTTCATAGATGTACAGGGGTAGGAGATGACTGAAGAGAAGTAAAAGGGGGTGGGCAGAAGAAACAGCAGTGGGTGGGGAGATTAACCTAGAGTTAAAAGTGCAGAGCCAAGACTTTTTAAGTGTGCTTTTAAAGAAGTTTTAAACAGAAGCAGGCTTGGAGTTGATCTGGTGTTTGAAGGGAGAGAATTCCATAGTTTAGAAACTGAGTGCAAGTGTAGACAATGACCTGGTCGTTTAGAAGGTTTGGAAATTTGTTGTAGGCTTTTTGTCTTCTGATCTGAGTGATTTGCTTGATATGTAGTGTTTGACAAGCTTATCTAGGGGCAGGGCGGGTAGTGGGTTTGTAGATAAGGCTGTGTATAGTAGTTAGTTGGATATATGTTAGTCGGTTGAGAGTTAGGTGACATTTGTTAACCAAGATAGTCCAGCTGGGTCACATAACCCATATCTTCGCATATCCTTTTTTTCTGGTTAATTTATCTTGACTGTCAGGTGTTACGCTAGACTGGCAAATTTTATATGTTTATAATAAACATCAAAGTTAATATCTGGCAAGGTTTTTGTGTCTGCGTTTTGTGTGTGTGTGTGTGTGTGTGTGTGTGTGTGTGTGTGTGTGTATATATATATATATATATATATATATATATATATATATATATATATGTGTGTGTGTGTTTGTATGTATGTAAATGTTTGTGTAGAAATATGTACATGTATGTTTTACTGTGCAATTAATATTCTGTTTTAATTTATGTATTTTTTACTCCACAGTGTATGAATTACATAATCATGAGGCTGAGAATCTTTTAAGGCATTCATTGCAAATATCTAATGAAACCGTGCACCTTCGTGGTCTCCCATATAATGTATGTGAGGAAGATATTATCAAGTTCTTTGCTGGTAAGTCCATACTGGTGTCACTTATTTAAATAAAGCAAACTGATTATTTTGCCCTTTTTAATTAAAACTGGTGTCCCTTTTTGCACTTGACAGGTGCTGTAGTCCTGCTTCCATTATCCACTTTTACTTTAGTGTGATATCTTAGCATAACATGACAGAAAATCTTGAGCTACACAACTGTTAAGGGCTGGAATGTGGACTACCTTAGGCTGACATTGTGTATGCCGTTAGGGGCTAGTGTGATGTAGATACTACTGCACATACTGGGGGGTGTTGGGAGGCATGAACCCATTGGGTTTGAGCCTTAAAAACCCTGGAAGTGTGACAGTGCCTGTACTATGCACATCCCGAGTTACCTTATTGTATTTACAAAATAGATACTAGTATTTATTTAATCATCTTATTTATTACAGTTTAAAATTTATATATAGGAATTTTGAAATGATGCTATATTTGTAGTGTGTTTTAATGTAAACTAGTTCCTAAGTCTATTTTGTGATTACTGTGCAAGATTCTAAGTTTTTGAGTGACATTTTGTGTGATCTTTTTAGAAACCCTTTTGTCCTACTGTTGTCCCACAACATATGTTTTTTCAGTTTGTAGTCATTTTTCTTCAGTAATATTTTCAATCCATGTTGCTCATGTTAAAGGGCCACTATGGGAAAATAATTAAAAAGGGTATATTTTTTAAACTTGTCCTTAAGTTTGGCTCATTGCAAACCTCTATGTACCAGATAGTAGTCACTACTAATTTTATTCTGTTTGTAACCCTGACTGCCCTCCTGGGGGCAGACATCCTAAAGAGAGTTTGTTTTCTTCTAAAGAAAAATCTTCCCCTTGATACACTGCGAGTCCACTGTTCCTGAGATTACAATGCTCATAGCTGGAGTGTCACATGACAGTTCCATTCACTTAGAATGGAACAACACAGAACAGCAGCTAACTTTGAGAGGCCTCACTGAAACTATTATGTACTGTCATGCAGTGCCTCCTACTATAGCCGGCCTTAGGCATAGGCCAACTAGTTGGCCGCCTAGGGCGCCGCTGTGGTAGGGGCACTTTTCCAGTATTTGTTTGGTGTAGGTAGACCAGGATGGGGGCACTGGGTGGTGTGGTGGGGGGGAGCAGTGGTGCCCTTTTGCCTCGGGTGTACCGATTGACCTAAGGCCACTACTGCCTCTTACAAATGTGTTTCCTGCTAATGTGTTACACATTCTGTGAAAAAAGCTTCCAGAACTAGCAGCTCATTCAACTTTGATCTGCTTCTGTTCCTTCTCAAGTTACACCTCCCATATTCCAACCCTCACCTAGCAAGAGTATCACATTTCACACCCTGCAAGGTTCAGCTATTTAGTCAGCTTTACATGACAATACACATTAAATAGAACTGCTTAAAAGTGTTCCCTCATCTCTCCCCTTACTCCTATCTTTTGAATAGCATTTTTACAGTAAATAATGTTACAAAAACGTTTTTAGCAATCCATAATATAAAGGTGTGTAAGTATTCCTCTAAACATGCCTGCAACATACACAGATTGCAATTCATCTCGGCCACTGGCACAGTTGGCTCTGTCTGCAAATGAATACTCCAATAAAAAGAATAGTCATATTTGCTTTACATAGAATTGCAGTCTTCTGCCTTATCCCTTATGCCACTAAGGTCTCCTTATAGTTGTGGGTACTACTGCATTTGTCTGCACATATTCATTGGTGCTGTGCCTTTTTTATGATGCAGTTTTATATTCTTTCCTTCATGCTATGCAGATCCTACTCTCACTGTTCTGAACAGTGTGCATACTGTTCTTGCTCAGTCTCAATACTGTTGTCTAGTGCAGACTACAACAACAAGCTTTTCTATTCACTAATATCCAAAATTTCACAAATTTCCTCAAGAAGCTAGGTAAACCAAACTACCTCCAACAATATGTTTTATATTACAGTAATTTGTTATGCAAGTGTGATTGTTGCTTTTCTCTTGCCATAGTAATATTCTTCTTACAGCCAGGATCAAGCCTGAAAGGCCATTTTGCCCAGGAACATCCACAAAGTAAATATTACAACACTTAGTAGGATTATACAGAAACATCAACTCATATGTACCATAGGGCTATGGCTTCATAAAAAAGGGAGCAAAGATCAAACTTTTTTTTTTTTTTTTAAATAGCTGAGCTGTAACATCCAAGTATAGGCAATCTAATTGTACAAACTTCCCAGGCATCAACACTGCATAAAGACAAAGATTATAAGAGATTCTATAACTGCGGTGGTGGTGCTGCGGTAGCATTGTCACCTCACAGTAAGATGTTGTCCTGTTCGATTCTCAGCTAGATCGTCTTCTGTGTGGGGAGACATGCGTGAATGGGCATACCTTTGTTGAAGGTTGTGCGTCAGGGCTGGCAACTCGGCACGTAAAAATCTACTGCCATTCATTAGCGGACTGGAGTTCCGCTGTAGCGACCCCTAACCGGGAAAAGCCGAAAGACACAACAACAACAACTCTAAGGTTAGAAGTCAAATCAGTTATGCAGATGAGACACCTTTCAGTTATCTTAGCAGCTACAAGTACATAACTTGTGAAGCCTGATGAATAACAATGACTCTGGCTTTCAGTGCAGGAAGGGGAAGCTGAGCTATCAGGTATCATGCTGAAGAGATGAAGAGATGAATTCATTATACAGACATCAAGACTCCTCAGTGCAACTTCAATTGAAGGTTCAGCAATAAAAGATGAAAAAGGAGGTGGGATGCATATGCATGGGAAACTTTAGTCCCAGACAATGGCTTAGCATTTTCTCAGGAATCTTAAAAATAGCATCAGATGAGGTGTGAGCAGAATAACAGAGGAAACCAGTTTTTAAACTGAAAATACTCATGAATATTCACTGGTGCTTGTGTCACAAAGTTATATCCAAGCATGGACAGGACACCAGAAAGTAGCTCAAAACAAATTTACATCCATATTTGTGCAATCTCTATTCCACTGTACCATCCCTGACTATCAATTACTCATTTCCTTATATGTGTACCATACAGACTACTTATGCAAGTGACAGCACAAAAGGCACGTCACCAAAATGAAAGGCAGGTGTAATGGATGGCATTTATACACAACTATGAAATATACTAAAGAACATTCAACAAAATCCTCTGCTCCCTGCATAAGACCACAATAGGAGTATCATTTTGGATTCCCAGTACAGTTTTCACCAATATGTTATGTAATCCACCAGGTATGCACACTTATTGAGAAATTCATCTTACAGAAGTTGAAAGCACAGACAGGCATATTTGACTTATCTGGCACATGTTAGAAACTGTGAAGCCGCTGCTGTGTATTTGGTCACACTGGGAACCCCTTTCTCCTGCAACACCACTGGTTGGACCACTAATTCCAGTGCAACAATCTTGCAGAAAGATATCTAATCACTACTGACAGTTGGTTGAGTACTGTTAGGGGTAAATGATATCACCTGGTGTCATGTGTCTAGTATTCACTTCCCGCTTTCTACTACTTCTCTGCTCAGTATATATTTTCAAGAAATTGCCTCCTTTTACGATATTATATAACAGACCTCCAGGCATTTTCATTTTCATCAGAAACATTCCTGAATGCAAACCACTTCCCCACCGGGAGAAAGAAATTATTCATATTACCCCTTCCCCCAGTGAAGCATGTGTTATAGGACAAGAAGGAACAGAGGGGTTTGGTCTGGGGATGTGGAATAATACCCTGTAAAGGGGGGGCTGTTCCCATATGTCTGAAACATCCTGTTCCCATGAGACAGAAATGGAGAATCTGCCATTATGGAAGTGATAAGAGAATGTCAGGGAGGAAAGTGGCACAATGGCCTTTACACACCCATTCTTACATTGTTGACTGTCTTCTGCATGGGTTCCTCCTCTCCATTCTGGAACCTCCCCGCCATTGTAATTAGCCTACTAATTCTCCAGCCAGTAACTACTGGATAACTCAAACTCTCTTAATTTCTGGAGTAAAACATTATAACCGTGTTTTATTCTCCTCATTAAGTACATGATTAATGTCTCCCATACCAAACTGTTCAAGTATTTTCCATATCAATAAGAAAGGATACTTTCTTTCCTGCTCCTTGGTCATCTGCTAACACCTCTAATTTATTTCCCTATAGTCGGAAGCAAGGTATCAGCTGAGGACGCCTTACAGTATACCTAAACAGTATTTTTCTTTTCCAGCTCTAAGTACATCTACAGTAACAGAATATCACAGAGGATGTGTAAAGTGATCTATCGAGCAAATGTACACAAAAAACAAAATTTAAATAAAAATGATTCTGCTGGGGCACTTTACAGAAGTTGTATAGTACACTGTTCTGATTTTGTTAATTACTAGTTACAGCATACACCTTTAGATGCATCATACAACCATATATAAGGATTTAGGTCAGAATATTGATTTATTGGAAAATGGATTTAAAAAACAAAAACAAAAAAAAAAATCCAAATTTGTTTTCGCAGGCAGGCAAATTCCACCACACCCTTTCAAACCCCATTAACATTACAGGACTGTGTAATTGCACAACTGTTGATCATATGCATGATCAACCAAAGAACATTAACAATGCAGAAGTCAGTTTAAAACTGGGTAAAAGGGATTGTGGATAGACGAAGATATAATGGAGACATCGTTACCTCTGTCTGTCTCTTTCTCATATACAGTGAATATAAAAAGTGTACACACCCCTGTTAAAAAGCCATGTTTTTGTGATATAAAAAATGAGACTAAAAATAAATCATTTCAAAACCTTTCCCACCTTTAATGTGACTTATAACCTGTACAATTCAATTGAAAAACAAATCTGTTAGGGGAAAAAATATAAAAAAAATAAAAAAACGTGCAATAAACTGGTTGCATAAGTGTGCGCTTATGTATGTGTGTGTGTGTGTGTGTGTATATATATATATATATATATATATATATATATATATATATGTGTGTGTGTATATATATATATATATATATATATATATATATGTGTGTATATATATATATATATATATATATATGTGTGTGTGTGTATATATATATATATATATATATATATATATATATATATACACACACACACATATACTTACATACATACATACATACATATATACAGAGAGAGAGAGGGAGATCCATCCTTTCATCATCACTCAGAATGTTTTCATATTAAAACTAAACTCAAAATCACTTGCTGCAGGAGTTTTCTACCAGTGATAGCAAGTTTCAAAATCTAGATTTTCTGAGTGGAGGAAAGAAAGGGGATCACCGGCAACAAGCACAGTCTCAGAGTCAGGTAGACATGATAGAATATCATAGCATTTGTTACTGGGAGCATCACTTCTATCTCTGAGCACTGGAACTGTAAGTAATAAGTTGCTGAACACCAATTCAGAGAGAAGATAAACAGAACCATAGAACTCAAAAGGAGGGTCCACGTATCTCAGTTAAAGTACTATTAGATTCTCCAAGTGGAGAGAAGTCAGCAAGCAGAGGAGAGTAGTATGGCTGAAACTGAACTCATCCTCAAGTCTTGGTGAGTACCTTCATGAGGTGGACCCTGTTTTTTCCCAAAATCTCACCACAACGACACTGATATATAGACTATATTTTATATAGCATATATCATGATCAGAAGTAGGTCAAAAAGTTAAAAAAAGTTAGCTGGATGCACAAGCCCCAGGACAGAAAAGTGGCCAAACATGGTAGGTGCACTGGTGCCAAGACTGGAATAAATGACAGTGTAGAATCCTCAAAACAAGGAAACATTCCTACAGAGACTCCCTCTCCATGTAAAGCAGAGTACCTCATTAAACATTTTAAGTTCAACCTAAATAACTGTATGGGGCACAGAAAATATACCCCTGGGATTCCACCTATGTCCCTGCTGGACAGTGGCATAGGGTGCTGACTTGTTGGAACATGGGGTATATTCTTGGCTAGGCTTGTAAGAGTCTCAGGGTCAACAGCCTAGTAACTTCCTATGATCATACAGGGGCTAGGGCATGCCCTGTTTACAAAAATAAGCATCCGAGGAAGTGTGAAAATATAAACAACAAAACCTGGAGATATTTGAAAAGTCTAAAAAAAGAAATGTGAACATGGGAAAGAAAGAGAGTTGATATGGTGCAATATTTATGCAAAGGCAAAAGCCAAATTAATCAATACAAGAAAAGCACCCCCAAAGATATTTGAAGAGCAATACAGGCAAAGACATCTAGGTATAGAAAATTTCACAATAAAAAAAAAATCACAAAAAGGAATCTACAAACAAAGATTAGTAAAGCAGAAGTTAAAAAATAGACTACGTTATGGAATGCCTGTGAAGTAAAGGCTTTGGTGTAGAAGGTGTAACACAGGTTACATCATAGCATGATGGAATGAGTACCCAAAATAAGGAGAAATAGGAAGATCAGGAGACATCTCAAGAAGAAATATGGACATGGGAAAGAAAAAGATTTAATATGGTATAATATTTATGCCAAGGAAAAGCAAAACTAATCAATACAAAAAGAGCAGCACCAAAGATATTTGAAGAGAAATTCAGGGAAAGTATTGAGACATGGAAAACTTTAGAATACAAAAAATAAGACAAAAGGGAAAAGTAGAAAAGAAGATTAGTAAAGGAGAAACTAAAGAAATAGAAACTGAGGTTATGGAGCATCTGTGAAGTGAAAGATTCAGTGTAGAAAATCTAACTCGGAAAGCACCAAAAAAGGATAGAGCAACAGACATCCAAATGAAGGAGAAACCAGTGGAACAGGAAGCAACTGGTCAGTTGCCATATGAAGATATTTTGGAGCCTTAAACAGGAATCCAGTATAAACGTTCACTGGAAGCTGGACACTAAGGGAAGGAATTGGAAACTGTAGCAACTCTGATACAGTTAATGTTGAGGAGTGATAGGCCAGTGAGTTTACCATATAACAGAGGAACGGATGGCACAGGATGACAGTGAAGAGAATGTGCTACAGGAAGATGCTATATAAATGCCCTCAGGAAATGGAAAACAAAAAAGTGCCCTTAGTTTAGAAGAAAATGAGCTGAGAGTTCCTTGATTTAATATAGGTAGGCATTATTTATTTATTTATTTATTTTACATTTGTTTACCGGGAAGGTCCGACTGGATATATGTCCATTTTCAGCGGATGCCCGGGGAGAAAAGCTCCAAGTTAATAGATTACATTACATTAGAAACATTTACAAATTAGTATAGTATACAGTCTTCAGTAAGGTTACAAACATTCATAGAACGTTGTTGACACAATTAGATAAGGCATCACACAGTATTTCACACAGATAAGGGCTTAATCCCTTAATGAGCTCTAGATATTCTACAAAGCTAAGTCGATAAATTTTAGATTCAGGGTTTGAACAGGGACATTGCCAGTGCATTTGGAAGTGTAGTTTGAGGATTTTTTTGAACTGGGTTAAGTAAGTTCAGCAGGTAGAGAGTTCCAAGTTTTGCCTACAGAGCTGACAAATAGAGTCTCCCCAGCCAGATTTATTCTTTTGGTTGTTTGAACCAGCAGTTTGTCAGCAGAGTGTAGTGACCTCAGGCTGCTTGTAGGGATTAAAGATATTTAGTGCTGGTGTCTTTTCGGGGTGGTTTAGAACTTTGTGGGTTAACAAATGTGAAATAAATAAATAAATAGAATAAAAATAAGTCGGTTGTATTGGAGGAGACTAGTCCATTCAAGCCGTCCTAGTTGAGTTAAATTGATACAGTGGTGGGTCCTAGAGGTAGTACCTGTAGCAAATCTAGTCATATGGTTGGAACAGCTAGCTAGTTTGGCAAGAGTGGTTTTATTCAGGTTAGTGAAAAGGGGGGAGGCATTGAGAAGGGTAGATAGTAAGTGGGAGCGAGCGATAGTAGTACTTGCAAGTGGAGTGAGGAAAAGGTTTAATCCTAAATTGGGAGCCTAGTTTTTTGTTGACGGTTTTGATGGTTTGATTGACATCGGTGTCATATTTTAGGGTATTGTTGACCGTGACACCTAGGAGTTTGGTGTGAGCATTTTGGGATATAATTGTTCCATTGTGGGTTCTTATAGTAAAAAACGGTGGAGGAGGATTTACAGGTGGGTAAAAGATTAGCAGCTTGATTTTGTTGGGGTTTAAAATAAGCTGACGGTTTGCAAACCATTTTTCTACATCATTGAAAGTATTCTGAGTTAGGGTCATAAGCTCAGTAGAGGAGGACGCTGTGCAGATTAAAGTGGAGTCTGCGTATTGGATGCAGGTGGCCTCGGGAGTGATGGTGGGTAGGTCACTGATAAAGACTGAGAGGAGAAGTGGTCCTAGTATGGGGCCTTGGGGGACTCCCAGTGTGATGGGTAGACGAGTGGATAGTGTATTCTGCCATAAAGCTGCTTGTTGTCTTTCAGACAGATAAGATTGGAACCATTTAATTGCACAGTTGTTTAATGATAGTCTCTTCAGGGTATGGATAAGTAGTTGGTGGTTGACCATATCAAAGGCCTTAGAGAGATCTAGGAAGAGAGCTGAGGTAAGTTTGTTATTGTTTCTGTTGAGGTTGATAGTTAGAGAAGGATAGGAGGGCTGAGGTAGTGCTGTGGTGTGGCCTAAAGCCATACTGAGTGTTGGCCAGTAGTTCATTCTGGGTGAGATATTGCATTAATTGTTAATGGACGCATTTTTCCATTATTTTGTCCAGTGCTAATATTATGGCTATTGGTCTGTAGTTTGAGAGGTCTAACGAGTTCCCTCCTTTATGGAGGGGAATAACGTGGGAAGCCTTCCAAATAGAGGGGATGGTGGCTTCGGTCAAGTTGCAGTTTATAATAGTAGAAATAGGGTATGCAATTTCTATAGATATTCTGGTGGGAGGATATCAGCTGTTAGGGTAGTGGGTTTTAGTTTGAGGGGATGGTGGCTTCAGTCAAGGTGCAGTTTATAATAGTAGAAATAGGGTATGCAATTTCTGTAGATATTGTGGTGGGAGGATATCAGCTGTTAGGGTAGTGGGTTTTAGTTTGTTAGAGATGTGATGGTTGATGTAGATAAAGGCTGGAAGTTAAAGGAGAAGTGGGGTAGTGGTTGAGGAGGTATCCTGATTGGAGCTTTTGGGAGACAGTTGGCTAGCTAATGATTGGATGGTCTTAGTAAAGAAACTGTTAAAGATGTTTGCAGTTTCCATGTTACAAGCTGATGGGGTGGGAGTGGTGGATTGTCCAGGGTGGAGCAGTTGGTTGATTCCTGTGCAAAACTTTTGAGGTTTGTTCTGATGTTTTTGTTGAAGGTGGTGTTAGACGTTTTTTTTGTCTAACAGTATGGCTGTCTTAGTATCATTCATTAGCTGCCGAAATTTATTATGGTTGAGTCTTTTGAGGTGCGCCATTTGTCCCATGCTTTGTTTCTAGCTATGATTTTGGTTTTGGTTACTTTAGAGAGCCAGGGGGGCAGTCTTAGTTTTGGCTCTAAGGGTACGGACAGGATACCAAGATCACTGAAAGAAATAGACTGCAGATGGTCAATAAAACCCAAAAAGTTAGAAGTCTGATAAAACAAAGGAACACAGTAATTAGGACTGCCCATAGAGCTCCATGCGATATAACAGAAGTAAACAGGATATATTACTGTGCAGCTAAATTAATAACAGATAAAATTCTACCACAAGAACATTGGGTAGTAAGGGAAAGGAAGGGGAGAAATCGAATACCACCATGGAAGTTTCAAACAGAGAAAACTATGAAGCAATTAAGACAAGAAGTGTCGCTGTTAGAGTATAGAAGAGGGAATAGATAAACAAAAATACTCAGATAGAAGTGATAAAAGCAATGGGGTCTATTATATATATATATATATATATATATATATATATATATATATATATATATGAACTTTCAAAATTTCGAATCCCATATGTTCGACAACATATGGTTGAAGTTTGAAAGATCAGATATACAATATAAAAAAAAAAAAACTTACCTTAACGGTGCGAGCAGGGGGCAAGCACCCCTGCACCCCCTACATCCCCCTACTTAAATATACCAACTCCAAGACCACACTTCAGTACAGAAAAGGGAAATTTTCCCATTCTGCACCGTACGGCACCGTTACATTTAACCTTCAAACTCTTGAAATGTCGATCATATGGTGTTGACCATATGACATTCGACATTTCAAGCGTTCGTTGTTCTAATAGGAACCCAAGCAATGTGTAGTATTTTATAATGGATCAGGATCCATCATGCACTGCCACAAGTAATAAACTGAAAATAACAGCACAGGTAGAACGTAGATGATGCACAGGTAAATATAAAGGAAAAGTACAAAATAAGCAATTAGACTGATGTCCCAAAAAGTTTTACAGTGAATTGGTTAAGAAGGTAAAAGGAATTGAAAGACCACCAAAAAAGAAGCAATAGATATATTTTGGAGAAGTATTTATGAAAATCCTGTGGAGTATAACAAAGATGCTAAATGGATAGAAGTAGTAAAAGAACAAATAAGTTTAAAGGTACAGGATATGAAATGAGATGAAGTAACAGCCAGAGAGCTTGAAATAAAGCTATGAAAATCCTTTAATTGGAAAACACCAGGCCCAGATGCAGTACCTAACTTCAGGTTAAAAGTATTAACATCTCTGCATAAAGATTTAGCCATGATTAAGAACGATTTAGAAGCGCACCCTTAACAGACACCAACCTGGCTAACAACAAGAAAAACAGTGATCCTACTTAAGACTAAACCTGCAAACTACCCTAAAAATTATATGCCAATAACATGCCTTCCGACAACATATAAACTATACATGGGAAGTGATGCTGCCAGAGTTTACAGACATTAAGAAGAAAACTCCACTACGGCAGTAGAACAGAAGGGCAATAAGAGAGTCATATGGAACAAAGGATCATTTGTTAAATAACGTTAGAGGAAAATTGTAAAAAGAGGAAGAATCTAAGTATGGCATGGACTGACTACAAAAAAAGTTTGACAGTATCCCACATTCATAGGTGTGTACTAGGCTAATGGCCTTGCAGATTTTACAAGCCTTGCCCAAAAAAACTGCCCAGGCACTGTGCCAGCCGATGTTAGTTCATAGTGACCCTATTCAGTAGGGCAAGTGGAATGATCCCATCCACTTGTCAAGATTTCTCTTGAAGAGGGCCAGCGAGGTGCTCTGCTTGACATGAATGTGAAGCTTATTCTAGAGTATGGGCAGTCTTTGAGAGATGAACCTGTCCCTACAGCATGTTCTGTTAATTGTGGTAATGAGGTTGTGATCTCTGGACTGTGTGGCGCGGGAGGATTGGGATTTCTTTTGGTGCATCATTTCAAGTAGGGCTGGGTCGGATATGGCTTTGAAAATCAAGCAGAGATCACCTGTAAGTAGATAAGAGACTGAGAACAGCTGAAGTTTCTTGAGTCTGTCCATGTAGGACATGTGTTTAAGGCCTAGGATCCTTATTGTGAGGTATTTTGTGGCCTCTCCAGCTGTTGTAGTGTCTGGTTAGGTACATGCCAAATGGGGCGTTATATTTGATGATTGGTCTAATGAGGAATGAGTAGAGAGGGATGATGACCTCTTTCTTCCTGGATGCGAAACCTTTGGATATAAGATGTGCTACATAGAAGGACTTTCTGACCACAGTGGCAATGTGGTGGTCGAAGGTGAGGTGGCAGAGTCTTCAGTGGGTTCCCATCAACATGGTAATTCGTGGGAACTCATTTTTTTCCCAAAGGGGATGATAACACATTTTTTGGCGTCAAGCTTCAGGCCATGGATGTTCTTGTTTCACTGTTGCAGTCCTAACAAATGGGTTATCTTTCTCCCGGTAGCCCTCAGTCAGCCAGAATACCAAAGGTAAGTAAAAATGACGGTTGTAAAGAAATTCAGGGAGTCAGATACAAAAGGAGGCAGCCAACGTCACTCAGTCTTCCTTACCGCGGAGCCCGAAGCAGAAGCTTTTCATGCACGAGTGCCGGTCGGCAGTTTACCTTTGTTGGTTTCCGACTAAAAGAGTTGAAATCTACTAGAGCTAAGTACCCCATTGGGGATCCTTTTCTTGCCTTAACGAATGTCAGAAAAAGTTAATAATTGCCTTATCTGTGGAAAGCAGATTCCCCATAGAGATTTTCATTCTTATTGCATTATTTGTTTATGCCTTGACCACGATGTTCCCAAGTGTGATTCCATTAATCCGAGTACTATCAATTGTCGGGCTAAGATTTTGGCTAGGCATTTTGGAGTTTGGCCTAAGTTCGTTGTTATGGCATCCGCCATTCTTCAGATTTTGGATGTTCTGAAGAAACATAAGGATAAAGACCGCAACAGGCCTCAGAAAGCTAAGTTCTTGCTTGAGGTTAAGTTGGTTGTCAGTCAGGTGGTAGCCAGTGAGATGCCTTTGCAATCCCTGCAGTCTGCAGATGTACAACCGCAGGCCTTGGTTAAGTCCGAGTCCCTTAGGCCTTTGGCCTCCGTTTTGCCTTCCGACCTGTCGCCTCTTCTGATGGAGCCGAAGCCACTAAGCTGACTCCGGTGTCCGAGGCCGCCATTTTGAGTTCTGACAGCAAACTTCTTTCTTCAACCTCTGCTGCAACTTCGGCGGTTGTCAGGCCTCCTGAGTCCTTGAGGCTTGCAGGTAAATCTTCCATTTGTAAGCCAGTGAAAAGACGGGCTCCAGCTGCTTCTCGTTCCCCTCAATTCCAAATGGTTAAAATGGCTAATGATTTGTTGACTCTTATTAGGGGTTCTCAGCCTCCTCCTTCTAAAAGGTGTAGAGATGTTTCTCCTGAGGTTTTGTCCTGCTCAGATTCTGATTCTTCCAGCATTTCTGCTGATAAAGAGGAATTTTCTCAGGCTTTTTCTCTTTTTGAGGTTTCAGATGCAGAGGAGTCCGTCCCTTAGGCCTCTCCTCCAGAGGATTTCTCTTTTGGTGATACTTTGAATACCCTCAGAGAGCATTTTAAATGGGAAAGTCAGGATTATCCTCAATCCAAGAAACGGATTAGGGAGTTTCTGGATTTACCTCAGCATAAGCCTCTTGCTATTTCCCCTGTGTTGGAAGTTGTTGATGATGTTTTTCTGGAAAATTCCTTGTCTCCAAATTCGGTTCCTCCTGCTCCCAGGAAACCGGACAGGTACTACAGAGTCCCTAATTCTCATCTGTTTGTTTTCAGGAATCCGTTGGCGGATCCAGAGGTTATTTCTCAGGACCCTAAAGGAGTTGAGGCCACTGTTACCAGGAATCCTGTTCCCTCTGACAGGGAGTCTAGGAACTTAGATAGGTGGGGCAAAAAGGTTTATACCTCTGCCACCCTAGCTATTAGGGCTACCAATTGTCTATTTCATATGCTGAAGTACCAGCAGCACACCTTGGAGGCTATTAAGTCTAGGATAGCAAGTGTACCTCTTTTGGTAGAGAGTAAAGACATGCAGGATTTACTGAATCTAGCCAGTCTGCTCAATAGGCATTCTTTGTATTGTTGTTTTGACATCCTTGAGGTTTCCAGCAGGGCTACGGCTACTGGATCTGTTATTAGAAGGCACACTTGGCAGCAAAGCAGAGGAGGTACTGAAGAAGATGGAGGATAAGGCCAAGTCCATGCAAACTGTTAAGGATTTTCTGCAAGTTCATCCGCCTCCCTTTAGCAGGAATTACCCTTCCAAGAGTTGGATCTTTCCAGATACCAGCAGACAGAACTGTTTCAGGACTAGAGGTTTCAAATCTTCTAGGGGGCAGGGGGCTACCCCTCAAAGGTCTAGACATTGGCAGGCTTCCACTTCTAAAGGGGGAAGCTCCAAGCCTGCATCTCAGTCAAAACACTGTCAATTACTTTTTACAACTTCTGCCTGTTCTTGCTTGCCGGGAGAGTCCTTTAGGGGGAAGGTTGGCCCTTTTTGCCAATGTCTGGGCCACTATCACAGATGACAAATGGGTGCTCAGAACAGTGTCCCTAGGGTACAAGTTTTCTTTCCACACTTTTCCAGCTCCCAAGGGATTCCCAGACGTTCCTCCAAGCCAAAGGGCAGAAGTAGAAAAACAAATTTTGTCTCTGTCTCATCTGGGAGCAATATAATCAGTTCCTGCTCAGCAGGTAGGCTAGGGCTTTTATTCCAGGCTTTTCTTAGTGCCAAAAAAAGAAGGCACCTGGCATCCTATCCTGGATCTTTCCATTCTGAACTCTTTTCTAGTAATTCCAAAGTTCAAAATGCTCACTCTGCATCAGTTGCTACCACTGCTAGAAAAGTATTTCTGGCTGGTAACCTTGGATCTCAAAGAGGCTTATCTGCACATTCCTACGAGGGAAATTGGCAGGCAGTACCTTCGTTTCAGAGTGGGCGAGCAACATTACTAATTCTCTGCACTGCCCTTTGGCTTATCTACTGCTCCGAGAGTCTTCACAAAGTGCCTGACCCCCGTCATTGCTTTTTGCAGGCAGAAGAAAATTCAGATTTACCCATACTTGGATGACTGCCCGATTCAAGCAAGT
Organism: Protopterus annectens; assembly: GCF_019279795.1. Lineage (NCBI taxonomy): Eukaryota > Metazoa > Chordata > Ceratodontiformes > Protopteridae > Protopterus > Protopterus annectens. The sequence continues at coordinate 927,793,337 of NC_056728.1, forward strand.
TCTCAGGAACCGATATTAAAGGATCTGGAATTTGTAAAGACTCTTCTGTCTTCCCTGGGTTACACTCTCAATGTGGAAAAATCGAAAATGGTACCATCCAAGGAGATAACATTCCTGGGAGCGAGTCTGAACACAGCTGCCCAGATAATACACCTCACCCAGGAGAAGCAGACAACTCTTTGTTTACTTCAAGGACTTGGCAAGCCTGTCCCAGCTCCCTGCAAGGAAATACCTGCAAGCGTTGGGATTCATGGCATCTTGTATTCTCATGATTCCATATGCAAGACTGCATATGAGGAAATTGCAGTGGTACCTCAAGAACATTTGGTGTCAGCACACAGAGGACCTGGATATGATGATTCCATCTCTGCAGACTTGAGTTTCTATGGTGGGCAACAGCCTGTCTACAAAACAAAGGCATGCCTTTTCGGACACCTCTTGCCACTCAAGTTCTGACTACAGGCGCATTGGACTACGTCTGGGGAGCACACCTGGATGGCAGATGCATTCAGGGATGTTGGAACACCCAGCAGATGCACATGCACATAAATCTAAGAGTTGATTGCAGTTCAGCAGGCCTTACTAGCTTTCAAGCATCTTCTTTCTCCAGGGACCCTGATTGTCATGACAGACAACACCATGGTCATGCGGTACATCAACAACCAGGTTGGGACTCGCTCTTAGCACCTGTGCAGGCAAAGTATGAATCTTTGGTGCGTGGCAGCATCCCTGGACCTGCATCTCCTAACTCAGTTTCTTCCAGGAATGCTCAACGTTTTGGCAGACCAGTTGAGCAGGCAAACCCTGGATCCTCACGAGTGGCAGTTGAACAGAGCAGTCTTTTACAACATCATTCAACATTGGGGCAGTCCTCAGGTGGATCTTTTCTCCACCCCAGACAACCATCTGCTACCTCTCTTTTGCACCAGACAGCAGCACAGCAGAGCCTGGAAAGTGGATGCTCTGTCCTTCCCTTGGACGTTGCAGTGTATGCCTTCCCTCCTCTTCCTCTTCTTCCCAGAGTATTAGTGAAGCTCAGGGATGAACGTCCAAGGGCTCTTCTCATAGCTCCGAACTGGCCCAGACAGCATTGGTATCCGCTGCTTCACGGTCTCTCCCATCTTCCTCCTTGGCATCTTCCTCTGAAGCCAGATCTTTTGGTTCAGGAAAAGGGAAACATTCTACATCCTCATCTTCAGTCTCTCCATTTGGCAGCATGGCTCATTGTATGACTCCTTCCCTTTCTTCCTCACTTTCCCAACAGGTGGTTGACTTGCTGAGGGAGGCCAGGAGGCCTAGCACTAAGAAATCCTATGCTGGCAAATGGGAAAGGTTCTTTCAATAGATGCAGGCTAGAGGGGAGTCTGCTTCTCAACATACCCTTCCTCTGATCCTGGAATACCTGGCTGATTTGCTTCAGGGTGGTCTTTCTTTTAACTCTATCAAGATCCATGCTTCAGCCATCTCTGCTCATTGTTCTCTTGAACAGCCCATTTTCTCTCATTCCCTGATGAAAATGTTTCTCAGAGGTGCTTGCAATTTAAAACCTCCCAGAAGAGCAACTACTCCAGTCTGGGATTTTAGTTTTGTGCTGGAGAAACTCACTCTTACTCCTTTTGAGCCAGCTGCCTCTACAGATTTAAAGTTTCTCTCTTGGAAAACTGCCTTCCACTTGGCTATAACTTCAGCAAGGAGGGTTTTGGACTTGCAAGCTTTTGATGGCTGTGGAGCTTTTTCTTATTTTCCATGCAGATAGATTCTCTTGGAGGACTAATCCCTCCTTTATGCCTAAGTGGATTCCAGCCTGACTCTTAATCAGTCCATACACCTTCCTACCTTCTTTCCTAATCCTCACAATAGAGGTGAAAGGATCCTACATTCTCTTGATGTGCATAGACAGCTCAGGTTTTACCTGGACATGACTAAAGACCTTTGGAAATCAGCGCAGTTGTTGGTCGGTTTTGCCTCTGGAGCCCAGGGCAAGGCTATTTCTAAGCAAACTACTTCTAAATGGATTTCACATTGCATTACTTTTTGTTATTCCTTTCATGGCAAAGCTCCGCCTCAAGGGGTTAGGACCCATTCTGCTAGAGTGGCTTCCACTTCTGCTGCCTTTCTAAGGAGTGTCCCTACTAAAGACATTTTGGAGGCTACCATATGGTCTTCTGTTCACACTTTCACAAAGCATTATAATTAGCCTCTCTTTTCCAGGGCAGGGTTTACCACTGCGGTGTTGCAGGGCATCATCTCCAACCCTTGATGCTGTTGGTTCCTCCCCCCTTTTTTCTCTGGGCTTTGGTAATCAACCCATCTGTTAGGACTGCAACAGTGAACACGATGAACATAGTACAGTTGTGTACACTTATCATAAATGTAGACGTTCCAGTGTATTCACTGTTGCAGTCCTGGTTTCCCTCCCTCCTTCCCCCTTTTGTGGTTCTCTCCTATTCTCTCTTCCTGAGGTACAGACTTAATTTGCTATTTGTCAAATTGGTTTTTGATTTAAGCCTTTTTTTTTCTGGGGGCTCCTGACTGTTAAGGCAAGAAAGACTGAAGAAATGACGTCATCTGCCTCCTTTTGTATCGGACGCCCTGACGTCCTTTACAACCGACAGCATTTTTACTTACCTTTGGTATCTGGCCGACTGAGGGCTACTGGGAGCTGGATAACCCATTTGTTAGGACTGCAACAGTGAATACACTCGAACATCTACATTTATGGTAAGTGTACACAACTGTACTTTCCGACACTAGTCATTAGTCTCAGAGACCCATTTGTAGATGTCTGTATCACTTGTGGAGTTGATAATGACTCCTAGCTTGCAGTCATCAGCGAACTTGGTCAGCCAGAGTCGTCCTGTGTTGGCCTGGACTTCCGAGAAGTAGATGCCAAACAGGAGAGGGCCCAGGACCAAGCCCTGAGGGACTCCACTCGTGACCAGTCGACTTTCTGACTTGGAATCAGTAACTTTCACTCTGTGGGTCCTGTCTGCGAGACATTTTGCAACCCACCGAGGGATGCAAGGATTGATGCCTAGTTTGGGAAGTTTATCAATGATATCTGCGTGGGGAATGGTATCAAAGGCCTTGACAATGTCGATGTAGGCTGTATGCACTGCCTTACCCTCATCCACAGCCTTGGAGACTGCCTCAAAGAAGTCCGCCAGGCTCAGCAGGCAGGATCTCCCCTTGATAAAGCCAAACTGTGTGGGGTCAAGAGTTTGGAGATTGCCTATATCTTTGTTAAGCAGGACCATGATGATGGACTCCATAGCTTTGCATACCAGACTCACCAGGCTACTGGGGCGATAGTTCCCAGGGCTCAGTAGTTGCTCCCCCTTTATGGAGCAGAATGACTGTAGCAGTGCGCCATTTGTTAGGGACATAGCCTGAGGTAAGGCTGTGATTGGACAGGGCACACATGATGTGGTGTGGTGTCAGTTTGTATTGTAGCTCATGTAAGATGAGCCAGGGATATTAGCGGGTCCCATGAATGCTGTATTCTTGGCTTTGAACAATGCAGCTTTTACCTCTGCCACAGAAGTGGTGGGTACCAGGCTTTCTACTGGTATTGATAGGGCCCAGGGGGGGACAGGGGTAAACTTGGCACTGAATCTGTCAGCCAGTATGTTGGCTATATCTATTGGCTCAGTATAGGAGGTGCCATTGTGCATTAACTCAGAGCAAATCTGGGTATTGTCTTTGAAGTTTTTGATGTAGCTATAGAAGGCTTTGTGGTTTTTGGTGTCAGCCGGAATTCTGCTCTCATAGCTGGCTTTAGAGGATTTGGTAAGGGATCTCAGCTTTATTTTGAGACTGACAGGGAGGTTTTCCCAGTCTTGAGACTTCATTTTTTACTGCAACAGTTTCTTCCTTATGTTAGAGTTTATTAATGGCTGGGGACCACCAGATCGGCTTCCTTTTTTTTTTTTGAGGAGAGCGTCTTAGTTCTATTTGGTATGGCAAGGTCCATGCATTTGTGTATATGCTCGTACAGTGCATTGGTGTATGATTCGGCAGTCATGCAGCTATTTTCCATTGGAATGGGTGCCGAGAAGTTAGCCACCTCTGTTTTTAGGAGCCCAAAGTTGGCTTTAGAGAAGTTTTTCTGGGTGGTCACCTTAGCGGGGAGGTGTGTAGGTGAGATGGAGATTTCCATGGTGATTAGTTTGTGGTCAGATTTAACCAGGGACGAAATGACTATAGGTGTGGAGCAATGGTCTTGTATGTTGGTGATAGCCAGGTTGAGGATGATGCTTCCTCTAGTGTGGGTCAGAGTGAGCTGGTCCAGGGCACTGGAATTGATAAATTCCAGAAAGTGTTGATCCTGTACATTGGTACTTGAATAGTTTTCCCAGTTGATGGAAGGGTAGTTGAAGTCACCCAGTATGAGAGTATTGGGTTGATAGATTCCAGGGTGCTTAGGAACTTGAAGTGAGAGTCGGGGGTTCTGTGACATTCTATGACTTGTATCGCTGTCTTACCCAGTGTTAGTTGTACCTGAAGTATTTGGGATGCATTTTGCTGGGCTTACCAGTCTAGAGGGGTGTGCATCTTTTAAGAATATGGAGACACCGCTATCTTTGGAGCTTCCGGCCTTATTCTGGGGCCAAAAGGTATGGAATGAGTTGTAGCCTGGGAGCACAGGGGTGCTTTCTGCATCTTTAAATCAGGTCTCCGTTACAGCACAGATGTCAACTTTCTACATTTTGAGGAGAGCTTCAAGTGAGTGCATCTTGAGATTTAGACGCATCATCTTTTTATGTGTATGTAACTTGAACTGTATTTTAAGTTTCTGTATCTGATTTATATTTTTATCTCACTGTGGAGCTTTTCTCCCCGGGTCTCCGCTGAAAATGAGCCACTGGCTCAGTCGGACAAACCTGGTCAACAAATGTAAAATAGATAAAAATAATAAATACAAATAAATCTGTAGCTTCTTCTCAACTATCTAACTCACTGCAAATATTGGATCAATTGTGCTGCATCCTGATCTGAATCTGAACTGCTCACCCACCCACATTATGTTCTGCTAATCTGCTTATCTGTTCATCAATCACCCTCTGTCATCCAGTGTGACCGGAGTTTTATGTCTCTGTACTGCTCACAGTTAAGGATGTCCCCTTTGTTCTTGTACACTGGCACGAGTGTGCTTATTCTCCAGTCATCTGAGATACACCCTTCTCTCAAACCGACAGCTGTTCAAAATTCAGAGCACAAAAAACAAGCGACAGTTGAATATAACAAAACCTTTATGAAACACAAAGCTTTCGGGACAAACACCCTTCTTCAATGATTAACATAAGGTTCATTGAAACATTGATTTAAATACACACCCAAAAGACATCATATGACCTGCAGCCAAGGTCATATGACAAAAACTTCATCAAAAACATTGTATAAAAATACATAGAATATTTTTCATATAAGAAACTGTATACAAAACCATATATAAAAAACATATATATAAAAACATATGTATAAAAATGTGTATAAAAATATGTATGTATACACAAACATTGTTTTATTTTAATTTATTTTAATTTAGTGTGCTATAATTTTACCAATATAGGTTTCAGGGAAGCAGCTGTGTTCAAGCCTGGATGAGTATCAGCTGACAAGCGTATAATCCACTCATACTCCCTTATATCTAACAAATTACTTATATCTCCACCTCTAAGTGGTTTATACACTATGTCCATAACTCTAAACTTAAACTTATGATCTTCTCCATATTCTCTAATGTGCTTGCAAAGTGCATTGTTTTCAATTCCTCTTCTGATTTCTGACTTATGTTCTATAATGCGTTCTTTCAGTTTACGTGTTGTTTTCCGTACATATAAGGAAGGGCAGGCAACACATGTTGCCAAATAAACCACATTATTAGTAACACGTTGCCATGCCATGAAATACAAAAGACCTTTTAGTTTTTGGATGTTCAAATACATTATTTGAACTCAAGTCAGTACTACCAGCAGGGGCTATATCATTGCAACAGCTACAGTTATGACAACAAAAGGTTCCTGTCCTAGTCCCTTCAAGTTTGTTTTTGATATTATTCTTAAAATCTTTATAACACAATAAACTCTTTAGGGATTTTTTATTCCTATAAGCAAAAAAGGGTCTACTACCTACCAATGTCCCTATATCTTCTTGTGCTAAAAGCACTTTCCAGTATTTATTTATTATGTTCTTAACCATATATGACTTTGTGCTATATGAAGTAATAAACCTCAGTCTCTTGTCCCCAGGTAGAACAGTTAATGTATTAGCTTCCATATCTAAACTAAAAATAAGTCTATAAATAGTATTCCTATTATTTACTGCACCCTTCTCTCCACACTTCTATGAGTACTCTCAGAAGCCATTTCTCCCCTATCTCACACAGCATCTTTGTCTGCTTTGACCTTATCTGAGCCTGCTGCTTTCCCTGACTTCATTATCCTTGGTGATATTTTTACTTCTTGTAGGGTGAGCTCCTGTTCCTCTCATAGTAGCCTGTTTCTGGGGAAGTACAGTTTGTGTGGTTTGTCAGCCCTAAACTGATGGAAATACTCCTTCCATCTGCTTTGGATGTCCTGTGGACTGGTGAGCAGGTTGTTGCTGGCATCCTTTTGTGAAGGGTCTTGACTGTCTTATTTTTCTTCTGTCTCCCCTGCAACCTGATGTAGTTTGTATGAACCACCTACGGAGTCTCTTTCCAGGAACTTGTAGAGTGCCTCCAATGCCCTTTTCTTTGTTATTGCAACTCCTTAAGCTTCATTGTTAGGCAACCAGTATTCCTTCCTAGCCTGGTTGGTCTTTTCTGTCTCCCACTGTTTTTTTTTTTATTTTTAGGATTAATTTGTCTTCTAAAATATTCTGTACTAGGTTTTATTTGCATTTGTTCATGTTTCATTGTTGATCCTTCATCAATTCCCAAATATTTATACACTTCCTCTTACTGCAGCTCTTTTGTATCCCATATTTGTCCCAAAGTGATGTTTCGTGGTGCTGCAGCTTTCCTGCTTTAAAGGCTGCTTTTGCACACTTATCAAGACCAAATGACATTCTTATATCATCTGAAAAAGTTTTGACTACTTGCAGTTTTGCTATCAGTTGCTCATCTGATGAGCTGTACAGTTTTAAATCATCGACAGAGAAGATAAGACTTTACACTTTGGGAGCCAAATTATAGCCAAGACCTAGTCTGTTAAGTAGACAGCTTAATGGGTTAAGGGCATGGCAAAAGAGCAATGTTGACAGAGAGTTACTGTGGAATTATCACCCTTGGATTTTTATCCCTGAAATAATAATCTGTCCTTTATCATGACTTAACTACAAATCAGTTTGCCATTGTTTCATGGTTGCTACGATGTAGTTTGTCTCGGGTGTATCTTATACATTTTTAAGCACTCTTTTATCCTTGACTACGTAGAACACACAGCCCTCCAAAACACTAACCATCACAGCCCACACATAGAAACACAAGCCATACACCCACCTTCGTGGAGGCTCTCAATAAAACTTTACCCAAACAACAGAGATGAGGAAAGAGTCCAAATGGGCATTGCTGGACTTTGAGAAAACATCTGAAAAGGTCCCAAGAATGCTGATTTGGGCAGTACATATGGTGTTTTGAAGTGCCAGAAACATTGGTAAAGTTAATGCAAGCTATGTGCAAGAACCCAGTGACTCAAGTATATCCAGTGTTCGGTCTCCCAGCTGGGTTCCTAGTCAGAGTAGTTGGGTACCAAGGTTCACCTCCGAGCCCACTGTTGTTCATACTGATGATTAGCACGGATGTTGGGGTTGGGAGGGTGGCCTAATGGTTAAGGTGTTTGCCTTGCAAACACAAGGTGCAGGGTTTGAGTCTCACAAGGGAATCTATGTCCTTCAAGGATGCATCTGCAGTCATAACATATGGGTTGTCCTGCCTCGGGCAGCCCTTCGGTCGGCCGGATTCCAAAGTCTGGGTCTGGGCCTCGGCTGATGTCACACTTTCCCCGACGTCAGAGCGTCTGGGGCATAAAAGCATCAGCCGGCGCCATTTTCCTCAGTCTTTCTTGCCGCGTGGTGCCCGAAGCAGAAGCTGTTCGCAAGTGCCGGTCGGTCAGATCCAGTGATTTCAGCTACCGAAGACTTCGAAAAAAGCTAAGTACCCCGTTGGGGACTCTTTCTTGCCTCAGCCGATGTCAGACAAAGTAAATAATTGTTTAACTTGTGGGAAACAAATACCTCATAAGGATTTCCATTCTTACTGCCTTCCTTGCTTAGGCCTAGACCACGACATATCAGCCTGTTTAGCCTGTGCCTCCTTCAACCGACGAACTCTTAGACGTCGGTCGGAGTTTGCAGAGGAATTTTTTGGAGCTGCTTTTGCTTATAAAATGCCGTCGGAGACTCCGACTTCACATATGGCCAAAAAACACAAGGAAAAGGACCGACACTCGCGGCCCACGGTTTCGGCTGAAACCACGGCTAGGCCTACCGTGAGTGTCTCGGTTTCGGCCGAAACAGAGTCCTCGGCGATTCCTTCTTCCGACCACCGAGGCCCGAGAGGCCCCGACTGAGTCTGCTTCAGAACTCCCTACCGAAGCTAGTGTTCAGGAATTGTCTGACACCATACCTTTGGACATTTCTACCCCTGCACGTGGGGCAGCTAGGCCCCCAGCTTCTATGTCCATTAAGGCCTTTTCTAGGGCTAAAGCTGCCAAACTTTCAAAAGCTTTGCCTGCCAAATCTACATCCCAGAGGCCTTCCTCTAGTTCACAGATCCTCAGCCTTGCTGAGGACCTTATCTCTTTAATTAGGGGTTCACAACCTCACCCAGACAGGGCCTCTCAACCTCCTCCAGACAAAAGGCCCAGGACTGACCCCTCTGAACCTCACTCCTCAGATGATTCCACAGATGGATCTGACTTGTCAGACCACCAGGAAGGGGCTTACTCGCCTTATGAGAATTCAGATGCAGAGGAATCTATCCCTTCGGCCTCCCCTCCTGAAGAATTTTCCTTTGGGGAGACTTTACACTCCATGAGAGAGCACTTTCAATGGCAAGGTCAGGATTTCTCTGATTCTAGAAAAAGATTAAGGACCTTTTTGCATTTGCCTCAGCATAGGCCCTTAGCTATACCTCCTGTTCTAAATGTAATTGATGATGTGTACAATGATGTCAGTACAGCCCCTGATTCTCTTCCTCCGGCCCCTGCCAAACCTGACAGATATTACAGGGTCCCGGATTCTCATTTCCATCTGTATAAAGCCCATGCTGCAGACCCAGAAACTATTTCTCAGGGCCCTAAAGGGGTTGCAGCCACTACGGCCAAAAATCCCCTACCCTCTGAAAGAGAGTCGAGAGCTTTAGAGAGATGGGGAAAGTTGTATACATCTGCAACACTTTCTGCCAGGGCATTAAACTGTCAATTCCATATGATACAGTACCAAGAGTATTTGTTAGATGAACTGAATAAGAAACTTTCTTCGCCTGAACCCTTAGACCGTAAATCCCTTCAGGATTTGGTACATAACTCACAACAGGTTAGTAATCATTTTTTAAAATGTGGCTATGATGCACTGGAGGCTTCATTTAGATCAGCTATGACTGGGGCAGTTATTCGTAGGCATGCCTGGCTGAAGGAGCAATCTTTGCCGGACCATGTCAAAGCTAAACTCCTCGATGCTCCAATGGAGAAACAAAATTTATTTGGCTCCCCTGCACAGGAGATTCTAAAAAAGGTTGAAGAAAAAGCAAAATCTGTGCAAACAGTTAAAGATTTCCTGCAAGTTCAACCACCGAGATTCAGCAGAAACTGGCCTACAAAGAATTGGTCCTTTCCAGACTCTAACAGAGCCCAGAGAGGCAGGAACAGGCGCCCTAGAGGCAGAGGTCAATCCAAGGGCTCCTACAGAGGCAGTCAGTGGCTGCCTGCCAACCAGAGGAGTAGTGCAACAGCTACAACTACAACCACTACTACAGGACAGACCCAATGACTTGACTCTGATTCCGCCTACCAGGGATCAACTGGAAGCACCCTTGGGCGGAAAGCTGGGTTTATTCTCAAAAAACTGGCATTGCATTACAAAGGATACATGGACATTGCAAATAATAGACAAAGGATACAGGTTTCTCTTCCACACTTTGCCAAAAAGAAGCGGAATGCCAAACCTTCCACCAAATCAGAAGGCAGAGGCTTTAAGACAAATCAGCAATTTACTTCAGATGAAAGCTATAGAAAAGGTACCATGTTCAGAACAAGGCCAAGGATTTTACTCCAGACTATTCCTTGCACCAAGAAAAGAAAACCAATGGAGGCCTATTCTCGACCTGTCGGCACTGAACACTTATCTCATTGTGCCAAAATTCAAAATGCTGACCCTACAGCAACTTCTTCCCATGTTGGGCAAGGAGTCTTGGCTGGTGACTCTAGATCTCAAGGAGGCATACCTGCACGTCCCTATCCGACCAAATTGCAGAAGACACCTCAGATTTCTTGCAGGATCAGAGCATTATCAATTCTCAGCATTGCCCTTTGGCTTATCTACTGCGCCCAGAGTATTCACGAAATGCCTGGCATCAGTAATTGCACATTGCAGACTTCAGGGAATTCAAATTTATCCATACCTGGACGACTGCCTAATACAAGCAGACAACAAGAAAAAATTGTTAAAGGACTTGACCTATGCCATACACCTGCTACAGACCTTGGGATACACAGTCAACATCCAAAAGTCAAGACTAGTACCATCCCAAAGGATAACCTTTTTGGGTGCAGATCCGGACACAAACACCCAGATGGCTTTTCTCACAGAAGAAAAACAACTTCCAGATTACTTCATGATTCTGACAAGACAAACTCAGCTTACTGCAAGGAAAATCCTGCAGGCCCTGGGTTACATGGCATCCTGCATAATTTTAATCCCACATGCCAGGCTGCGTATGAAGAAATTACAATGGTACCTAAGGAGTGTATGGTCTCAACACAGTCACAGTTTAAAAACCATGATACCAATCATTCCATGCCTTCAAAAGGAATTCCTGTGGTGGGCTCAGGCCTGCCAGTCCAACAAAGGGTTGCCTTTCAACAAACCAAAAACAAGGCAGACCATCACCACGGACACCTCAGACCGAGGATGGGGAGCACACATGGAGGACAAATGTATCCAAGGCCTATGGCATCAAGGGCAGCTAAGCATGCACATAAACCAAAAGGAAATGCTGGCAGTGAGGCATGCAATCGAGGCATTCAGACCCTTCCTCCAACAAGGACATCTGTTAATAAGGACAGACAACACCACAGTCATGTGGTACATAAACAAACAGGGAGGCACACATTCCTACCCTCTATGCCGGATGGCTATGAATCTGTGGGATCTATGCCTGAATCTCAATATCCAACTGCAGGCCCAATTCGTGCCAGGAAAAGAAAATGCACTAGCGGACAGCTTAAGCAGAACTACCATGGATGCACACGAATGGATGCTGCACCCAGACATCTTCAAACTCATAACAAAGACATGGGGAATGCCGGAGATAGATCCGTTCACCTCCCCACTCAACCACCAACTGAAGACATTCTGCTCAAGGACATACCACCCACAAGCTTGGAGGGTGGACTCTCTCTTTCAGCTGGAATGCCCTAACAGTATATGCCTTCCCACCTCTCCCATTGATGTACAAGGTTCTACTGAAGATCAGGTAGGAACAGCCAAAAGTGATACTAATAGTTCCGGACTGGCCAAGACAACACTGGTACCCACTATTGAGAAACATGTCTCAGGCAAATTCATGGCCTCTCCACCTATGGCCTCTTCTAACGCAGAACAATTTCAAGACCCTGCATCCCAACTTGAAAACATTGCAGCTAACTGCCTGGAAAATTCCTTAAATTCCAATCAAACTGTTTTATCTCAGAGGGTGAAGGACATTATCCTGGAGGCTCGCAGGCCTTCCACAAGGAAGACATACTCGGCTAAATGGAAGAGATTTCTCATTTGGAGCACCTCAAAGGGCACAGATGTCACAGTGGCAAACCTAGCACATATCCTAGAATACTTAGCAGAATTGTTCCACAATGGCCTGTCTTATTCTTCCATTAAGATTCATGCTTCGGCAAT